>NC_142570.1:13141893-13444924 GCF_041283825.1 Pyrus communis | reverse complement strand
TACCCTCACATCCTCAACTCTACTAGGAACAGCCTCATCCAACACCACATGAGCTAAGTACCCCTGGCAACCTTTAGACAACAACCTTTTCGCTCGTAAGGCCGAAATAACGCCATGTCTCACCCCACTCTGCTCGCCCACAAAAGTAAACACAGGTAGTCCAGGACGATGGAACGTAACTATTTTCCCGTAACAATCAATATTGGCACGATTGAAATGCAACCAATTCGTGCCCAGAATCACATCAAAGTCAACAATGTCTAACGGGATAAGATCAGCTGGCATAACAACATCCTCCACTATCACTGGACATCTTGGGTACACACGATCTACAATACATCTCTCCCCTCTAGGCATAGTGAACTCTAAATCATACCCTAGAGGTGTGGGGCGAGGTTGCGTCACTTGAGCAAATGTATGAGAAATCACAGAATGTGTAGCACCATAATCAATTAATACTCTAGCAAAATAACCAAGGATATTTAACGTACCCATGATCAAATCCGGATTGTTCTGAGCATCTTGCAGAGAGATATTATGAATACGCCCCGCCAGCTGGAGTTGGAGGATACGACATATAGCCGCCAGAATACGGAGGATAACCGCCCTGGGAATACAGGTCCTGGGGATATTGATACTGTCCCGGGGCATAAGGAACAATATCACCTTGATAGTAGTAGGCACCACCTCGACCTGTCTGCCCATAACTACCCGGACCCTGAATCTGCTGAATCGGTACGGGTGGTGGCAAGAAAGTCTGCTGTGGCTTCTGCTGCTGACTCTGGGGACAATTTGCAGCCCGATGTCCCATCTGCCCACAAGTAAAGCAACCACTGCTACCTCGTCTACACTCACCAAAATGCCGATTATTGCACCTGCGGCAAACTGGGGCCTTACCTCTACCAGCATCACCCTGTCTCTGGCCTCTAGCACCACCAACAAACCTACCTCCACGTCCCTGACCAGTGGCGCTAAAACCCCCACTAGAAGAACTCGAACTAGTGCCACCCCTCTTGAAGTTTAGTGTCCTGCGAGGTCCAAGCGACGCCTGACTTTTACCCTTATCATCATTCCTCTGATTACCATCTTTCTCTTCCTCCTCACTCTCGCTCAGTATATTTTCTGAATCCTCAATTCTCAGTAGAATCACATAAAACTCCTGGTAGGTATCATAGTGGGTAGTGATCGCCATCGAACGCAACTTCTTCTTAATGCCTAAACGGAAACGACAAAGCATCTCCGCCGGATTGCCAGCAACATCTGGATGATAGCAAGACAAATCAGTGAACCTCCGGTAGTACTCATTCACTGTCAACTTCCCCTGTCTCAACTTAGTGAATTCCTGCTTCTTTCGATCAATATACTCAGGAGGCACAAACCGTCTCCTTAACAACTCTCGGAAAACATCCCAATCAGTCTTCTCAGCTGGAGTCAAACGACGAAGTTCCTACTCCCACCAGGACGCAGACTCCTTACCCAAAAACCACAATGTCGTCTTAACCCACTTCTCGACAGGGAGATTCCCCTGACTGTGCAAAACACGAAAAGTCTTCTCAATATGCTCTAACCATCGCTCCGCACCCTCATGACCCTCGTTGCCTTTGAACTTATCCAACTTCAAATTATACATAGTCTCCAGATGAGTCATCTGGGGAGGGCGGATCGCTGACTGAATAGCTGTAGCAATAGCTTCCCCCAACTGAGCAATATCGGGGAAACTAGGCTCAGCAGAGCGACGTGGTTCCCGGCGATACGGCATAATTCTGACAGAAGACACCAAAACCATTAGAATACTCACAAAATCACAGCACTGCCAAACCTAGGCTCTGATTCCAAACTAACACACCCCGATCGAGATTAGGGCATGCTGGCCGTCACGTGGAAGTGATGTAACCATGTGCACAGTGCGGAAGCTAATAAAATAATAATATAAATAGTACGAATAAATAAAAACTAGCTTTACACAAAGTAATAACAAACAAGTGTAAGGGTAAGTGCGACACTAAGTTCACAGCATAAAAACCTAATGCAGTCCAAGAGAAAACAACGCAACAAAAGCACACCCGAAGGTGGTCCTACACTGGTGATCGTCTGTCAGATATGCCGGGAAAAATCTCAGGGAAACCACCAAACGTGCTAGCCAACTAGAACCTGGAGGGGCACAAAACAAAAGCCTGAGTGGGCCAAAACAAAGCTTTTCGAAAACCATTTAATAAATAAGTTCTAACCCTTCGCCGTAAAACCTGTATACTTCCCAGAAAATAGAGTATATATATATATAAGTCATGCTCAGGAATATACTATGCCAAAACCTCAAGGTAAAATGCAAGTGCTCAGGTAATAACGCATCAATATCATATAATCTGTCAGCCGGAGTCACCTAACGTGACCTGTACGGCTGAATCTAGAGCTCAAATCTCCATCTCACTAACTAGACCTGCACACGAGTCGGAACCACCTAAAGTGGTATGTACGACAAGCCTAGGTGTAACATATATATATACGCTCAAGTGCTACAATCACGTGAAGGATGTGCGAATAATCGCGGGTCACCTACGAGTCGGAACCACCTAAAGTGGTCTGTACGACAGGACTGTGCACCTAACTTGGATCCAAGCTGAGCGTGTGGTGCGGGAGGTGAACATCACGTGAAGGACTGTGCCCAACTCTCTGGGCGGGAGCACTAACACCGGGGGTACAGGTTATGAGCTCTCTATGCATCTCAAATCACTACTGAATGTAAACAAAAATCACAACTCACCTGGCACTTACCTGTGCGTCCGCAGCACCAAACATGCATATATATAAACAATTAACAATGCATAAACAACGGCAAAACTATATGCATGGCATATAAACAATTAAACTTTCCAATTCAATTTCTGGGAAAAATATAAGTATATAGGTATATACGGAAAACCAAAAGCCCACTCACTGGTAAGTGGAAGGGTCGTAACCCCCCTGCCGCGAGTGACCACGCTCGTCCTCGGGATAGGATTCATCTATATGCGAAACAACTATAAAAACGTTAATTTTAAAGCACATAACCAAACTTAAGAAATAACTTCTCATACAATGCTCAAATGGAGTGTATGAATACACCAACGTGATCTACTCAATCTCAGGAACATTCCCATATTTTTAAAATAATTTTTCACCGCCGCACGCGCCCCCACGCGCCGGCCACGCGCAGGCACGTGCCTGGCACACTGACGGCGTCAGTTAACGCCGTCAGGAATATTCCGTTAACTTTAACGGATTTCGTCAACGGCGTTAGATATATTCCGTCTAAACTGATGGAATATCCCGTTGTCTTCTCCGGCGAGGCTCCGGCGCCGTCGCCGGTGCCGGAAAATCGGGAAAATTTCAAATCGTGATATCTTCTTCGTTTTTCAACCAAATTTCACAAAATTGGTACCAAATTGAAGCTTACAACGAGAGGAACAAAATCATAACACTTTCAAGTGCTAAAATCCACGAAATCTCGGCGGGAAAATATCCCCAACTCTGGCCAACCTCGAAACTCGTGATCCCGATGTCCAAAACCTTCAAACGAACCACCCGAGCCTTCTAAGGACCTCACCAAGCTTCCTACAAGCTTGAAATTCCCAAAAACATAAGAATTTACGTGTGCATGAACAGTACCAAAAATCGGGTATCCCGAGTTCGACGTGAAAACGAAGGTATCCTTACCTGAAATAGGTATGGTTGGACTCTAATGGACCTCATGAGCATGGATATGTACTTTGTTTCTTCGATCTGTGAAGATTACATGGGTTTTGGGGATGTGTCCGTACAAGGGATATGAAAATCGGAAGGGAAATGGCACGGGATGGGTGCAGGGATAGGGGAAAGGGTGAAGGGAAGGTGTGGGGGAAAATGTGTGGTGCAAAACCAGCCACACCAAGCTCAAAACAACCACACAACGAAAAAAAAATCACACTAGGGGCAAAATCGTCTTTTCACGCGTACATTTTAAAATTTTCGGAACGGGCTGTCACACACAAATCATCAAATCAAAACTAGGAAATGACAAAAGCTTACAAACAGCAGTCAAATGGGATTTTTTAGTTCTGCATAGTAAAATCCTTGAGGACACAAATGAAAATTTGGAGGTTAAAATTATTCTGCATGTACTTTGTGTGTAAAAATGATTTTGCATGCACTTTGTGTGAAAAATGATTCTGCATGTACTGTGTGTAACATGATGCTGCATGTAATTTGTGTGTGTAAAATGATTTTGCATATTTATTCCAAAGAAAAGGTATTAAACATTAACTCTTATTATCCACAAATAGACATTGCAGAAAAAAGCAAATTGATTTATATTATGTAAAATTGATTCTGCATGTACCTTTGTGTGTGATATGATTCTACATGTATCTTTGTGTGTGATCTGATTCTACATGTATGAACTGATTTGTAAAGTTATTCCCAAAAAAAAAAAAGTATAAAAAATTATAACTTTCACAGATGGACAATGCAAAACCAATTGAGGATTTAATTGAACAAAGCTCAAAATATGATGATGATGATTTTGTCGCCTCTACCTGCATCAAAAAAGAGGAAATTTGATAAGTAAGTCACCAAAAAGGAGCCAAAAGCCAAGAAAGCTAAAGTAGCAAAACAATTGGTACTTGAACATGCAGAAGAACAAGTTGTTGAGGAACATGCAGAACCTGCAGAAGATGATCAGCTTATTAAAAAAAATGATGATAATGATGTTGAAAGAACAATATCAGAGGGATGGAAGGGGATGACGTTTAAAGTGAAGATGATGACGTTCAAAGGGAAGATGATGATGATGAAAGAATAGTTTCAGAGGGGCTGGAAAAAGATGATGATCAAACAGAAGATGATGATGAGATACAATGACACTGTCCTTATGGTTGAAGAAAAGACAAAGCCAAGAGCAGCTCCAAAAGCAAAATGAAGACCAAACAAACAAAATATAATGACAAAAAAAAAAAGTAAAATAATTCTATCTAGTTTTTGTGTGAATCTTTTATATAAATTAATGTTGCATACGATTTTCTATAACCAAAAAACTAATTCTGATAAACCAAATTTCAGGAAGAAAAGGAAAGCCAAAATGCAAATGAAGAACACTTTGACACTCAAGGTGACAGTTAGGATATCTTTGGCATTCAAATTCTGAATGAGCACGTCCAAGATGTTGCACAGGATTTCACCTATCCAAATATTGAATGCAAATCACTGACATGGACACAACTGAAATTGGTAGGATGATCAATGATGTGGTCAATTTCAATAAAGAAGACGAAGTACAAAAAATTGACTCCAAGTACATGAAATGCATAATCAGTTCCTCAATTGCTTGTTCAACCTCAAGAACAAGAAGCAAATGCAGAATCGGTTCCTCAAATGCTAGTTCAACCCTAGGAGTCGGTGATCAAGACAAGGAAGTAACAAACATTCTATAAATGGTTTTTTTGGTCCATTTACAGGTGAAGAAAAATGGGAATGAGAAAATTCTGAGGAAAAATTAACACAAGAAGAGCTCCACTTACGATTTCAAAGCTGTCCCAAGGAGTCTCACTTACAAGCAGTTAGGAGGGTTATCAAGTATATGTGTGACACCACTGATTATGGACTTTAATATACTCATGACACCAACACAAACCTGGTTGGGTTCAGTGATGCTGATTGGGTTGGTTGCATTAATGATCGAAAAAGTACCTCAGGGGGAACATTCTATGTTGGGAACAATTGGCACAATAAGAAGCAAAATTGTGTCTCTTTGTCTACTGCCGAGGCAGAATATGTGGCTGCCGAGAGTTGTTACACTCACCTGATGTGGATGAAACAAATGCTCTGTGAGTATTCTATATCTAAATCCATTTTTCTTGTTTATTATGATAACATGAGTGCGATTGATATTTCTAAGAACCCTGTTCAACATTCAAGGACCAAACATATTGACATTTTAGGCATCACTTTTTTAGGAATCTAGTGAATGGTAAGATACTTACCCTAAACTTGGTGCCAACTGAAAAACAACTTGCTGACATATTCACTAAAGCCCTAGATAATTGAAGGTACAAAGATCTTCGACAATCTATTGGTCTTTCTGTTATGAACTAAATTTTTTGAATAGCTATGCTTCCAGGTTGTGTCTATCTTGTCAGCATGCTCATCAGATTCCTATGTTTTATCTCTCTATATGCTTATCTTAATTGCCATACATTCACGATATTTTTTGGATTATCCATGGATAATTATTCATTGTGATGTCAAATGTTCTCCATATTGTCTTGATAGCCTCTAAAAATCATGTTTCCATCATCCAAACCTTGAGGTGATTTTAGTGTTACACTTGCATTGGCTTTATGTGATTGGTAGTGACTCTTCTTACTCTGCAATCTAAATCAAGTGTCATTTCCCTTGTTCCTTTTTGTGTCTCCCCAAAAGAAAATATTAAAAAGAAAATGGGAGCATAGGAACATCGAAAACAACAAAAGGGGGGGGGGGGAGGAGGCTTACTTAAAGAAATATTATCATCGATCAAAGGAAAATCTCTTCAAAAGTATCCCTTCATGCAATGTCATGGGATGTTTCAATGTCTCAAATTCCCTTCCTTATGTCATACATCAATATTTCATTGTTTAGAATGGTGGTTCATAAATTATACACCTTCTCTCAAATGACCTTGACATCTCTCAATTGGTGTCTCACTCAAAGTCTAACAAAATGTGCTCCCTTCATTCAAGGCCTTTGCCTTATTTTTTGCATCTTGTCGTTTGTTTATATAATGTAGGAACTATTGTTTCTTAAGGTGTATGAATTTTTAAAAGCTTGGTTAAAATTGGCATGACCATTTTGGTTAAGTGCTTGGATCTATGATTTTAAGATGGCTATCCTAAATCCTTTCTCACATACCTTGACACTTCATTGCAAGATTATGAGCTTGTGTTAATCTTATTATTAATGTTTGTGTATGCCTTTGAAGATTTGTCCATTGAGAATTGCACTGCACGTCTACTTTCTATGTTCTTTAAATTACGTATCTCTTGGAAGCATAGATATTCCAGCTACATCTTTGTTCATTCTCGTACTGGTTGTTATGGTGTTGGTTGTATATTGGTGCAAATCTTTAATTTTGTGTGGTAATCTTGTTCAAGAGTTTGTTTATATTGTAAGCATTATTTCCGGGGGAGTTTCCAATATGGGGGTGATAAATCAATGCATGCATCTTTTTGTGCTTACTTGTTACTAATCTAATTGTCGCTACACTTTGCTTGGGCATATCCACATGATCTATTGCAAATTCTTTATCTCTTGTGCTCTTGTTGTTCTTGTCCTGTGTATTTGTAGTAAATTTGACTATTCTGTGTGATTTTCCATCTTGTCCTTGTCTTGCCATGACAAAATGGGGGAGACAAATTTCGTTGTGTTTCATACCTTGCAAGCCCTTTTTTACCCATGATAAATTTCACTTGCTCTTGTTAAGAGTCGTTCATATGCAGGATTCATTTCTTGGCGCTTTTCTCGAGTGTGGGTGAGTGAATTTAGTTCTATGCTTAGGGTATTTTGTCAAGGAAAGCCAAAGAGGGAGATTGTAAAGTCTAGTCTTAAGTGTTTGGCATTCCTTGTCAAATATTGTATTTGTGTACCACATACTGAATTTAGTTCTAGACTACATTATCTAATTATGGGTTGCTGTTGCTAGGATTAAACATTCAAGGATATGACAAGGTTTGGTCATCCATGTGCATTTCATGTATACATTATTGGTACATTCTGTTTAACGTTGTTGTCTAGTCAGAATTGCTCGCTGCCTTCCAGCTAGCTGGGCATGCAAATTAAAAGCTGCTAACATGGGCTTCCTGACAGCTTTTTGCTGATGGTCAAATCTCAGTCTTTAATCTTTTCTGATCAGTTTATAGTACAATAAGTGTCCTTAAAACAAACTGATGATTTTGGGGTTAAGATCCCTAGCTAGGGTTCTTTTCTAGTTAGGGTTTCCAGGTTCATTTCTCTCTAGAGAAAAGTTAGAGAGAGAAAGAGCATTTATGCTTCTACCTTTTTCCTCCTCCTCATTTATGAAACCCTAATTGCAAAACCAAGTTCATTCATTAAACACCTAATCATTGTATAATAGGGTTGCATTGTTTTAAGGTTTTGCATTAAGTTCTTGGTCATGTATTAAGCTTTAAATCCATTTTTAGACCAAGTTTTGGATTCAAGTTGGATTTTTCCTTCAACTGTTTGATTGAAGAATCTGACTGGTCATTTAAATCCAGATTTTGTATGCATATCATTGTTGTGTTCCTTTCAAGTGCAAAAATAAGGATAGTATAATGGCACAAGTCAGGGTGTCGAACCACAGGGACTGATTAGATCTCTACAAATTACTAGCTTTATGTGAACCCTAACTAAAAAATGAAACTAACAAATTGAGTTTTGATTTTGATTTGAGAAGTAAAGTACCCTAAAATGCAAGAGAATGTGAATATGAATAATAGAATGATTTAGAAACAATGGGAATGGAGCTAGGGATACTGATTTCACCATTACAAGTCAATTCCATGAAAATTAAGTCAAAATGCATTCAACTCTCCAATTTGCAACTAGGGTTCGTTTTACTTGTTATGATCATCCATTTGATACGTGGTTGTGATCAAGTACTCCTAATCTGCAATCTAGTTGTGATTTTCAACTTAAATTAGCAAGTAAGAATCCATTAAGAACAAGAAAACTTCAAAGAACCAAAGAAATCACATGGTAGGATGTATGCATAGCAGATTCTTCATTTATTCACATGTCTACCAAGATTAAGCATGATGTGTACTATAACCTTGATTAAATAATTCACAAGCAGCCGTAATGGTGATCAAACATTAAGATTGTTAAACAAATTAAACTATAAAACCAGTGAATGAAACAAGATTACAGATTGGTAGTTTGAATACTTTAACTTAATAACATAGAGTAGGGTTGCAAGGCTACGTTGAATTCCCTAGCTATGAACTTAATTACACAACATGATTACAGAATATATAAATATCAAGAAAAACATGAGTGAAATTAAAGTTTATAGAAGAAACCCCCTTGAAGCAATTTTGTTGTGGAAATCCTTCAAGAACAGCGCGACTGCGTGGTTTCTTCCGTGGCAACGGATGGTGAAGGGAAACAGGGTTTTGTTTATAGAAGAAAGGCCAAAGAAAGAGAAGAGAGAGAGCTTTGGGCAACCCCAAGGGGAGCTTGTGAAAAAGTGATTTGAAACCCTAGTATTTATAGGCTAAATGGGCCTGTAGCTGATTGCAAGGTGATCCCAACCATTAAGCCAAAGTTTTGAACATTTTTCCTTATTTGGCTCCTCCAAATCAGGCTAGATATTCCAATTCCTTTCCCATTAAGCTCCTGGTCTTCTAACAAGCCAAATTTGTCATGGATTCTTTATTTGGGCTTCAAAATAGGCCACTAAACTTCTTTCCACATTAGGTCAACCCCAAAAATGGCATGTTTTCACTTCTTTTGCCTTCAAATTGATCCTAAAGTACATGTAACTGCACACTAACATGAAATAAGGTAAAATGCAACTAGTTTAACTCAAAAACATCACAAAGAGGCTTGAAATGAATGGTATAAATGCATGAAATATATGAGTTATCAATCATAACATCATATCATTTTGTGATTTAAGTTGATATCTGTGCCACAATGTGGAGAGCTCAGGAGGAGTTGCCACTTTGTGAAGACCAAAGGAGTCCATCTCGTGTAAGGCAAAGTTGCACATAGGTAAAGCTGCTCTGTAGATAGGGATATAGGAATTGAGCTTGTGTGGTCTTTGTATAAACCTTGTTTACACTAGTGGATTGGACTCGGTGGAGAGTCCCTAGTTTTTTAATCCAGAAATGGGTTTTTCTGGCCAAAAAAATATCTTGTGTTCAAAGTGATTTATATTGTGTGACACATCTCACATACCCATACATAGTACATATATCTCATGAACATTTAAATGGTATGTGCTCACAGTCATGCTCAAAGGTATAAATGTTTCTTAACTTTTTTCTTTAAGATTTGAGTTGAGTCTTGGTTCACCACAACTACTAGGCTTTGAATTTCATGGTTTAAGTTTTGTTTTAAAGTGCATAGAAACATGCTTCCGCCATTTAATTGTTAAAAGCATGTATTATGTTGCTTAATGAACTTAGTTTTTCATAAATTTTCCTTCAATATATGTACTATGTATGTGTGTGTGAGATGTGTGACACAATATAAAAAACTTTGACCGCAAGATTTTTTTTTTGCTAGAAAAAACCCATCTCTGGGTTAAAAAATTGGGGACTCTTCACTAAGTCCAATCCATTAGTATAAACAAGGTTCATACAAAGACCACACAAGCTCAATTCCTAGTTCCTTTCTATGGAGCATCTTTACCTTTGTGCAACCTTGCCTTACACGAGATGAACTCCTTCGGTCTTCATGAAGTGGTAACTCCTCCTGAGCTCTTCACCTTGTGGCACTGATATCAACTCAAATCATGAAATGATATGATGTTATGATATGCATATAAAATCTGGATTCAAATGACCAGTCAGATTCTCCATTTAAACAGTTGAAGGATGAATCTAACTTGAATCCAAAAGCTTGGTCTAAAAATGGATTTAAAGCTTAAAACCAGACCAAGAACTTAATGCGAAATCTTAAAACAATGCAACCGTAATACACAATGATTGGGAGTTTAATGCATGAACCTGGTTTTGCAACTAGGGTTTCATAAATGAGGAAGAGGAAGAAGGTAGAAGCATAAAACCACCTGCATGGGATTGATTTGTTGTTGGTTGTAAAGAAAGTTGCATCTTGTTTTCCAGATTTGCCAACAAGTAAATGCAAGATAAGACATTAACCTTTTCTTATCACTCTTCAACCCATTAAATGCCTCCAAGCAAACATTCAGCCAGTTTACCTAATTAGTGATATCATCCCACTGGATCCGCATGTTAAGTGCACCCTCGAACCATACCACTTCCACCCACATACATAGAAGGAGAAGATGTCCAATAGAGTTCTCATGTGCATTGCAAATGGGACACATAGGAGATGGAAATGATCTTTTTTTAAATAAACTCGCCATGGTGGCAATGGCCGCATGAAGGGTCTTCCACATAAAGAACTTAATTTTTGGTGTAGCCTGCATGTTTTATACCAATTTCCAAATGTAGATTGGAGTGGTGGCCGAAGTAGAAGAATGCAAAATCCTTGGTGGTCCGTTCTTAGCATAAGCCTAGTGGTAACCCGAGCGAACCGTGTATGTCCCATGTTTTTCAAACGGCCACACCAATCTATCCCGAGACGTCGGGTCACCAATGGATGTCCCTAAAATCACCTTATAGTCCCCCTGCGACACAAAAGGTTTAAAAAACTCAATATCTCATTCCCCAGTATCTAGGAAATCATGGAGTTCACCTTCAAATTTCTAGTAACTTACACAGTTCCCAGCGGTTCCAGTTTACCCGATGGGATGGATGGAAGCCATCTATCATTCCACACCCAAACCTCTCTACCATTCATTATTTGCCAGTGAGATCCCGAAAGCAAGATATCATTGCCCACTAACAGGATAGACCAAGCCCATGAAGCTCAACCACCCCTCTTTGCTTCTAGGAATAAGCAATTTGGGAAATATCGAGCCTTGAGAACTTGCACCCATATAGTATCCGGCTCCGTTATCAATCTCCAACATTGCTTTGCCAAAAGAGCGTCGTTAAAATTTTCAAAGCTCTTAAAGCCAATACCACCCTCAGCCTTTAATTGACACAATTTCTCCTTTGAAACTTGGTGGATTTGGTTCTCACCACCTCTTTGCCCCCACCTAAACTTGGAAATCATTGCATCAAGTTCATTACATAGTATCGTAGGGAACTTGAAAAGGTTCATCAGGTATGCCGGGATAGCTTGCACCAACGCTTTGGTCATTACCTCCCGCCCTACTTGTGATAACATGGATTGTTTCCACTCTTGAATTTTCTCCAAAAGTCTTCCTTTCACATAGGTCAACCCACATTTCTTTGACCTTCCCTGTACAGTTGGGACACCCAGATAGGGACTCGGGTCTTCAACCATCACAATTCCAAGAATCTCAGTCAATTCCCACTTTAAAGCCTCTGGAACAATGCCCCCAAAGAAAACACTTGACTTTATTTTGTTCACTTATTGTCCTGACGCCAAATAGTATTCATCGATTAACTGAATCAAGTGTCGACAGTTTACCTTATCTACCTTAAAAAAGATCAAAGTATCGTCTGCAAAGAAAATGTGAGATATGGTTGGACCCGCCAAATTCATCTAAAGGCTATCAATCCACTTCTTATCACTTGCCTTTTGAAGCATAAGAGAAAAAACCTCACTAACCAAGAAGAATAGTTATGGCGATAATGGATCTCCCTATCAGAGTCCTCGCGAATGAGCAAATTTTGAAATGGGTTACCCATGAATGAGAATAGCAAAGTTCACTGATGATACACATCCCAAAATCAAATTTCTCTAGCGTAAATTAAACCCCATCTTTTCCATCATTGCCAATTGGAAATCTTACTCCACCCTATCATACACTTTGTGCGTATCTAGTTTGATTCCCAACTTAAACATCTTTGCTTTTTTGAGTTTAAGGAAATAGGGCAACTTATGGGCAATGCCGACGTTGTCTTGTATTTCTCGTCCGTCCACAAATACATTTTGGTTTGGGGATATCAGGCCTGGCAGTAGCACTTTGAGTCGGTTTTCCATCACCTTTAAGAGCACCTTGTATGAGTAGTTGCATAAGCTAATGGGTCGACATTGTGAAAAAGATTTCGGTTTTTGCAATTTCGGAATTAACACAACATGAGTTGCATTAATCCAAATTGGATTTTGTGTTTGCATCCCCCTCTTTTAGCCACTTAACTCTTGATCTGTGCTGCCAAAAACTTTCATCCTGTCTCCATAGCAAATCCACTTTTTTAACTCTTCAATATTTTGATAATTACCTCTCTAGTTGCATTGAAAAGTCCCCAATTGGCTCATCATCTCTTGAATTTGCCAATCTCTTTGTTTGAACTTCTTTGTACTCTACTTCATCAGCTTGGTAATGCAATTATTGATCTTTGAAGACCATCGCTCTATACTGTTGCTTTCTCGGGGGGTTGCCCAAGCTTGGTTCATAATTTCTTTGCATCTTAACTTTTTTGCCCAAAATGCCTCGAAACGAAACAAAATTTTTCCTTTCACCACATTCGGATCTCCATGTACTAATATTGGACGATGATCGAACCCCAGTACAGTTCTATGTGTGACCATCGTGTTAAGCCATATCGCATGTCAACCCTCATTAACAAGCACTCTATCGAGCCGGGCCTCCACCAGTTGACCATTCCTCGTTTCTTTCCATGTATATTTTGGGTCGTTGAACTCTAGATCCATAAGCTCCAGCTTACACATGAATTCCTCCAAGTATCTTGGCCAGTTGTACCTGACTTATACACCACCCGATTTCTCATGTTCCCACAAGAATTCATTATAATCTTAACCGCATACCTATGGGATGGTGTCCGGTCTGAACTTCTGAGTCATGCCTTTCCAAAAACCTGCCTTTTTAGCCTTATAGGAAATGCCATATATTCTGGTGAAGCGAAACACACAATATGCATCAACCAGACTACATTTAGCTTAAATATAGTTTTGAGTGGCCTTGATAATTTCCACCTTCATCGAATCATCCCACCAAAGACTTAGACCCCCCGCTCTCCCCACAGGTGTGACATTATAACTATTTGCATAACCCATTCACCATCTGACTCTTCATATTCTATGATATTTCATTTTCGTTTCTGAAAGAAAAATCGTAGAGGGTCTGTGTTTCCTAATTTGCCTATGTAGGGCTCGAACTACCGTGCCCGATGAAGGAAGATTTGTGAAAAACAAGTTCATTGGAGCAACATCAACAACATGCAATTAACAATTAAAAGGCGGAATCATGTTTATATGCACTCAAAAACAAAACTTAACCCATGAACTTCAAAGCCTAATAGATAGGTGAACCAAGACTCAACTCAAAACAAAGTGAGTTGAGAAATCAATACCTTTGTAGATTCCTCTTTGCATAAGCAAAGGCTAATCACCCAAAGAGAGGGCCTTCATTCCTTGCATCTTAGATCCATGGATTTGGATGGATGAAAAGGTTTCTCCAAGTTCCCAAAATTGAGAACCTCTAAGTCTCCACACCAAGGCATATTATAGAAGAAATGAGTGACCTAGAGGAAGTAAGATTGCTAGTTATTTTCCTCTAGGGTGGCCGGCCTCTTTGAGAGCAAAGAGAGGTTTGTACTCTCACCTTTTCTCCAAAAGAAACCCTTAATGAATTTTGGCTATAAAGTCATACTTATTCCTTAATTCATTTGAGTGGCAAACTTGTAAATAAGTCCAAAACCACTCCTTCTCTAACATGGCCGGCCATATGGGATTTATTGGGCTATTTGGGCCTTTGTGAATCATTATTCATTAAGTTGTCACACAACTTAAGTCAATGGACTTGACGTTCGAAGCCCATTGGGCCTTAAGGTCCAAAACTATCCCGAGGTCTTTTAACGAACTTATTCGTTTGATTAATAATCATATTAATTAATCTTTGCCATAAATAATTAAACCATTTAATTATTCTTACTCATCTCCGTTGAATCTTCAATCTCTACCTTACACGGTGTACGATCCTTTAGGTTTCTTTTAGCGAGGCAGTGGGCGATTCAAACTCTTTCAAATCGATTGTGAATTGAAACTTACTTTCAATTCTCCCTTTAGTGTTTATACACGTTTAGGGCTTCCACAAACCATGAGTGACACCTAGCAGCATATCATGGTTACCCAAGCTAATCAGAAGAGGTGGAGAACCTATTCAGTTTAGGATTACAAATGCAATACGGTCTTTCTCTAATACAATACTCTTGACCACATTGTTTGGTTTGATAGTTTATTCATGTCTACTATCCAATGTGAATCTTGTACTTATATGATTACCTTGAATGTGATCTGGAACGCATTCCAACATCTCATTCATACTCTGGCCAGAGATTCTAAATCATATCATAGAGTATTCTCCCTCAAACAGTTTGAAGGTTAGAGATCCCTTGTTGCGCATTCACTTGCCTCCATGGCTAAGTGGCTTAACCCCGACGATGCCGTGGACACCCTGATAGAGTGACTTTTGACATAATCAAAGATCAAGTACCTAACCACAAGACAGCTGTGATGCCTCAGGTCAAAGGACTACTTTGCATTATCCCAACCATGAGTTCTCATGTGACATGAATATGAGAACTCCTCGTTGATCGTGTTCAGTGAACTCATTCTCTATTAAGCACCTACATGCTTGTCTTGGTGTCACTCACACCAATGACTCGAGACTAGTCACTCTCCCTGAGAGAAGACACAACACGTACTGATCTTAACGGACTGTCAATGCCCAATTGGCAATCCTATGATCAGGAACGTTTAGGATGTGTCTACGAAAGAATGGTCTCATGAATCTAACTTCTTTAGATCGCATTCTCCCAATCACATATTCCTTGGACTTATCGTTTAAGCATATAACATTTATATGAGACGGCTCAAACAATAATGTTTGCCCTTAATATTAAACTAGATTAGTTTAACATGTGAAATGTCCATAAAGTATCATCATATGATTGGTTTTAGGGCACATTTCCAACACCCGACCCAAGATCACAGCAGTTCCAAAAGAGGTAGATCATGGTGACTATGCGGTAGTTGAAGGCCAGCCGCCACCACTTCTATGTGAGTTTTCTTAGTCTCTCGTACTCTTCCCGACTTTCCTTGCCAGTATTGCATTTCTTTCACCCACAAAGATGTCCTCCAGATACTCCCACATCTCCTAGTACTCTACTGAGACTTCCTGCAGTTCCTCCTCCGCATAAATTGCTCTTTCCATCATCAGGCATCTTTCCCTTGTGGTTATTCTCTTTAGTCTATCAATAACCCTTACCTTTCTCTCTCTATCCATATTATCTTCTTCAATTGTTTTTTTTTTTTTTTTTTTTCCTGTGGGGAGGGTGCGTGGTCCTTACCTTTCTCTTTCGACTTCTATTTTGAACTACTACCACACATCCCCATCTTTAGATCATCTTCATTCCCTCCTATCATACCTTCCATGCTAGAATCTGACCTCCATTTATTTTGGGGTCGCAGAACAAAGGTATGATTCAAAATTGCAACCCCTTCACTTTGACTACCGGTATCTTCTTGAATTTCCTCTATTGTAATCGTCTGATTACGTACTCTCCCACCATGCAATTCCAGAGGCTCAAGACCCACCATAAAACGACTATTTACTAGAGGCCTATATTCCCCCATTATCCACTGGGTTGGATTGATGCTTGGCCCATCACTTCTCCTACGTATTATATGCCACTTCTTTGAGCCCTTGCCTTTCTCCTTTTGCATATCCCCATGAAGAGAAGTTTCTATTGGGTCAGTATTATCATGCTTGGCTTCTTCTATGTTGTCTTCTCTGCTTCTTTGATGAGCTGGCCTTGAGCCCATTCTTGTTGCCTTCGCCAATCTCTGTTCCCCCATAATAGCCAACTATCTCCCTGTACCCTGCAATGTCACCTTTTACAGGTTCAAATGAACACTCCTTATTAGAATGTCCAATTCTACCACATCGATAACAAAAGTCCTGTAGTCTTTCATATCTAAACTCCACCCAAGTTTCATTGTTGTTGTCCCTCGGAAGCCAACATCCAGTGATTAGGGGCTTCTCGGTATTGACAGTCACCTTTACTCTCAAGAATCCCCTTGCCATTGTCAGATCTTCCAAATCGTTGAACTCCCTTATCTTTGAGGCCAATCTCCTCACACTTTCTTCAGAGATCAGGTATGGAGGAACATCCTTGATTTGTATCCAAAATGACACCATGTCCATAATAACTTCCTCCAAAGCTAGCCCTTGCGGCCATCATTTGATTGAAAAATTCCGCTTCATGACCACACATGGTACATGGTGTAGGATTTTGACTACAGTATTTTCATCTTGGACTGTGATAATGAAAGTATTGTCTTTTACCCACTTCACTTCAATCTTCCCCATCTCTTTCTAAGAAGATCTGAGAATGTTTCTAACACTCCATTTATTGAAGCTTTTGTTAACCAAACCTGCTCCCACTAACTTAACTCCATGCTCCATGGTGGATAAATCCATGTTCCTCTCTAGATGGACCACTAATTCCTTTACATCTGTTCCTGCCATTTCTGTCTGGGTAGTAGTTGTCTCATAAGCTACTCGAACAAAGTTGCACGACAGATAATCAGTTAATTCTATTCCCAGGTTTCCTTTCAATTTTTCCTTAATTCTCTCACGCACTACACTTCTCGTTAACTCCAATTGAAAGTACATAATGACCACCATCAAAAGAAAAGGGGTTTGTAAGCATCAATTGAACATTAGCTTGGATCCTACCTTGCCATTAATGCCAGATTTAATGTTATCTAGGTAGTTAGTCTTTACCTCAGTTGTTGCAGATAACTGGAGGTTATACTGTCCGATTGCCGGGTTCATGTTTTGTTGGGTCAATGAATGACTATTTCTTCTGCCTATCCTCTCTGCTCCGCTTTTAATTGTATAATTCCTTTTCATATATCATGGTGGTTGGGGATTCCTCATTCTCTTTTACACCTTCCCGTTTGATGGGACCCTACTGACCTGGATCTGAGTTGGATTAGGGATCATGTGACAAGGAAGAAAGGGATGTGGGTCAGGTGACAGAGGGTAGAGGGCAAAAAGGAAAGAAAAAAAAGATCTAGGGGATACTGTGTTTGATGTTGGTTGGTGGGTAATAATTGCAACCAGAATCGCAACACTGGTTGAAACTGAGTTCAGTTGAGCTTTAACTTTTCCAGGAAAAGGATTGCCTCACAAAAGAGGTACTTTCACAAGGGAGAGGATTGCTCTCACGGCGGAGAGAGGCTTTGCAAACAATAAGTATCCAAAGATGTTTGTTAAGGTAAGTGCTAATTTCATCCACATCTACTTTGGTAAAGTCACAATGTAGTTCCTCTAGGTTACAGGAGCATGGCGTTTGTGTCAAAATCTCAAGGAAGATAAGGTTCAATGAATCATGAATGGTCTCCTCCTATGGATCTCAAACTATATGGTATGACCAATCTAAGTTTTAGATTTAATTGTTCTACACTCACTTTCAAAAAACAAAAAGATTTGAGTGTTAAGTCACTTTCGTTTCCAAAAATAATAAACTAGGGGTTTTTGAGTATTAAGTTACTCTCTTTTGCAAAAATAATAAGAGCAGCTTCAGCGTCTGCTGGAGCCCAAGGGATAGGCCTGCAAACAATGGCAGAGAGCCTGAGCAAGCAAGCCCAGCGTGTGCTAGTGAAGGAGCTCGAGCAGGCCCGAGGAAGAGGCTCGACACGAGTTGCTAGCGCTAGAGCCCGAAGGTAACATGATGCAAGGCTGACGTATGGGCAAAGTCAGCCACGTTTTATATATTTTTTGCATCAGGCACGTGCACTTCAAGCGCGCGTGGGTGATCGTCCGACAGGATTTCAGAAGTGGGGTCCGCAACACACTTTGGCAAAGTTAGCGTGGGGGAGGCCATATGGCTTCCCCACATCTATTGGATTTTGGCAGCTACAATTTGTGGACCGTTGAATTTCCAACAGTAAAAAAATTTTAAAAACTTAATTTAATATTAGCCGTTGGATCTGAGATCAACGATCCACGTTATTTGCCTTTATAAATTTAAAAAAAAAAAACAGTTTAAAAATCAGAAATCTTATTGTTGTGCCACATAGCACAATCTAGAGTGTGGGAATTCAATTTTTTTAAAATCCAATGGCAGAGATTAATTAGGGGAATTAAAAATTAAAAAAATGTAAAAAATTAATAAAAATCCGAAAAAAAATTTGAAAAATTAAAAAAAAAATTGATTTTACCTTTCTATAAATACCTTCTCATTATCTTTTACCTTACACCACAATTTCATATTTTCTCAACTACTTTCAACCACATTCCTATTTTTCTCTCAAAGTTTCAATCCAATTTTTTTCCAACAAAATGACTACTGATGCAGGTACGAATTGGACGCTTATTGAAGATGTTGCATTGTGTACTAGCTAGGTTGAAGTTACTCATGATCCAATTATGAGTAATGTGATACAGTTGCGAGAAATGTGGAGTCTTATTCATACCAATTTTGGTGGGAAAAGAACCAAAGAATCAATGTCCAGCTGTTGGAAATTACTTAGCCAATCATTTAGTACGTGGAGAGACGCCTTGGCACAAGCTAGTGGTAATCTTCAAAGTGGGGAAAATTTAAGGGATCATGTGACATTCCACTTCACCCATGGGAGTGGATGACGTAAGCCTTATATGTATATTCGCATCTATACCTAGCACGAGGCCTTTTGGAAGCTCATTGGCTTCAGGCTCCGTAGGAACTCCGAAGTTAAGCGAGTTCGCAAGAGAGCAATCCCAGGAAGGTGACCCATTAGGAAGTTCTCATGTGAGTTTCCAGAAACAAAACCGTGAGGATGTGGTCGGGGCTTAAAGCAGACAATATCGTGCTACGGTGGAGTCGAGCTCGGGATGTGATGGGGGGGCCTGGGCCAGGATGTGACAGATCAGGTAAGAATATATTATTTATTTGTTTGTACTATACCCAAATTTACATTATAATTATTTGTTTGTATTATTTATTTGTTAGCTACTCTGATTATAATTATTTGTTTGTATTATATATTTGTTAGCTACTTTGATTATAATTATTTGTTCGTATTATTTATTTGTTAGCTACTTTGATTATAATTATTTGTTTGTATTATTTATTTGTTACCTACTTTCATTATATTATTTCTTCTCCTGCATTGTGTAGGAACTTCAAGCATAAGCTCGGTTTAGTGCCAAAACCAAAAGTAAAAATAAATCATTCAACCAGTGGAAATATTGGAATATTGTCAAAGATTGTCCTAAATTCAAAGTTGTGCCTGTAGGTCCCGAAGTTTTGTTGTGTTCCTTTCAAGTGCAAATATAAGGATAGTATAATGGCACAAGTGAGGGTGCCGAACCACAAGGATTGATTAGACCTCTACAAATTACTAGCTTTATGTGAACCCTAACTAAAAAAAACACTAACGAATTGAGTTTTGATTTTGATTTGAGAAGTAAAGTAACTTCAAATGCAAGAGAACGTAAATATGAATAATATAATGATTCAGAAACAATGGGAATGGAACTAGGGATACCGATTTCACCATTATAAGTCAATTCCATGAAAATTAAGTCAAAACGCATTCAACTCTCCAATCTGCAACTAGGGTTCATTTTACTTATTTATGATCATCCATTTGATGTGTGGTTGTGATCAAGTACTCCTAATCTGCAATCTAGTTGTGATGTTCAACTTAGATTAGCAAGTAAGAATCCATTAAGAACAAGAAAACTTCAAAGAACCAAAGAAATCACATGGCATGATGTATGCATAGCAGTTTCTTCATTCATTCACATGTCCACCAAGATTAAGCATGATGTGTACTATAACCTTGATTAAATTGTTCATGAGCAGCCCTAATGGTGATTAAACGTTAAGATTATCAAACAAATTAAACTATAAATGAAACAAGAACACATATTGGTAGTTTGAATACTTTAACTTAATTACATAGAGTAGGTTTGCAAGACTACATCGAAATCCCCAACTATGAACTTAATTACACAACATGATTACATAATATATAAATATCAAGAACAACATGAGTGAAATTAAAGTTCATAGAAGAAAGCCCCTTAAAGCAATTCTGATGCGGAAATCCTTCAAGAACAGCTTAGCTGCATGGTTTCTTCGGTGGCAACGAATGGTGAAGGGAAATAGGGTTTTGTTTCTGGAAGAAAGGCCAAAGAAAGAGAAGAGAGAGAGCTTTGGGCGACCCCAATGGGGGGCTTGTGAAAAAATGATCTGAAAGCCTAGTATTTATAGGCTAAATGGGGCTGTAGCTGATTACAAGGTGATCCCAACCATTAAGCCAAAGTTTTGAACTTTTTTCCCTATTTGGCTCCTCCAAATCAGGCTAGATATTCCAATTCCTTTCCCATTAAGCTCCTGGTCTTCTAACAAGCTAGATTCGTCTTGGATTCTTTATTTGGGCTTCAAAACAGGCCACTAAACTTCTTTCCACGGTTGAATAAGGGTCAACCCCAAAAATGGCATGTTTTCACTTCTTTTGCCTTCAAATTGATCCTAAAGTACATGTAACTGCACACTAACATGAAATAAGGTAAAATGAAGCCAGTTTAACTCAAAAACATCACAAAGAAGCTAGAAATGGATGATATAAATGAATGAAATATATGAGTTATCAAGTTTTCATAGACAACACCCCTCTACACTCTACGCCCGATCATTCCTTGCATGTTCATGAAGATGACGCAGAAGAAGTGCCCGAAACGCCCCCCCTGAATATGCGTCAGGGTCAAGCCGTTATCCAATTAGGCCTTAAGGTAAAAAGGCTTCAAAGAGAAAAGGGAATGCTTCCAAGAATGATTTTGCAAAGTATGTGGAAGAACTTGCTTGTCAAGGTGAACTGAGTTTGGTGCAAGAAATGGCTAAATTTGAGGCTGAAAAAAGCTAGAGAGGAGGCAAAAGCTGCAGCTGTTGAGAGAGAATTTCAAGCTAATGAGAGAGAAAAAAAGCTACTTAGGCAAGAAAGGGAATAAGTTAGAGAAGAAAGAATAGCTCAACGAGATCGTGACATTATGAACACACCTTTAGAAGGGAAGTTTCCAAATTGTAAATATTTTTGGAAGTCGGAGAAAGCGGAAGTGGTGCGAATGAGACGTGCAAGAGAAGTGAGAGCACGAGCAGATGGTCCTACCACGACAAGAGATGATCATCCTAACACCACAAATTGGTTAAGTGATGATGAATAGAGTACTTTTTGTAATCGGAGCTCATAATTTTTCAATCACTTTGGGTTGTAATTTATTATTTATTGAATAGAGTACTTTATGTTGTTTCCAATTTATTGAATTTAGTACTTTATTTAAAGTGAGTAAATTTATTTATTTTGGTAATTTATTTATATTAAGAGAATCTTTATTCAAATGACATAAGCACATCAAATAAAATTACATAAACATACCAAATAATAAAAAAAAACTCACTAAATGAATTAAAAAAAACACACCAAATAAAATTAAATACCAAATAAAAACAAATACACTTAATGAACTTAAGTATCTTGAGCTTGTTTGAATTCCCACTGGTGCTCTATCAAGTCAATTTGCCAGGCCTTGTGCATATATGGCGAAGTGCAGTATATCGTTGAATGAGCCTTTCATTGTAATATCCATCACATTCTAATGGCTCGAGTTGCATAGGTTCTTCGGTGGCATCATGAGCACAATATATTTGTGTTCTAGAATTGTTCATATATTCATCAACGGCATCATAATCGTACTCATCTTCTACAATCATGTTGTGAAGAATGATGCACGTCATCATGATGGATCGAAGCGACTTTACATCAAAAATTATGGCAGCACCCCTAACAATCACCCATCGAGCTTGGAGGATACTAAAACAGCGCTCCATATCCTTCCCGCACCCCCCTTGACAGCTTGCAAAGTGTTTTTCCTTTGCACTTCATGGACGTGGCATTGTTTTGACAAACTTTGACCACCTTGGGTAAATGCCGTCTGCTAGGTAGTATGGCTTGTCGTACTTATGTCTGTTGACCCAGTACGTGATTTTTGGTGCCTTTCCTTGCAGGACATCATTGAACATTGGGGATTGGGTAAGGACATTGAGGTTATTTTAAGCTCTTGGGACCCCATAAAATGCGTGCCAAATCCATGTATCAAAAGATGCCACCGCCTCCAAAATGATATTTTTTGCTCCTTTTCTGTCCCCTTAAGCACCTTGCCATAAACTTGGATAGCTTTTCCAAGTCCAGTGCATACAGTCAATGCTTCCAAGCATCCTAGGATAACTCGCATCTCGCCCTTTTTCAGAAGCTTTTGCAAGTCCAAGTCAGTAGGTTTCTGGAGGTACTCTGTGGTATACATAGATTCAATTGTTCTGCAAAACCTCATCAGGGACTCAAGAATGGTTGGTTTCCCCATCCTCGCTATCTTATCCACTTGGTCTGCAGATGCTGCATATGCAAGCATCGAAATGTAGCAGTAATTTTTTGCTTAGGAAAGAGACCCATAGCACCAAAAGCATCATTCTTTTGCACAAAGTAAGAATCATGGTTGCAAACAGCAATCATGATTTTGTTGAACAAATGCCGTTCCATTTTAAAACGACATCTAAAGTACGTATCAGGGAATGCACTATTACAGACAAAATAATCGTACAAGAGTTCTATACCTCGTTGTTGCCTACTTCTATCAAGGTTTCTGGAATGGCTGGGTCTGCAGATTTGACCCACAGTTTGGATGACTCGACGGGAATGTGAGGCTCTGCCCATTTTTGCTTTGTCATCTCTCCTTTTACTCTCCTCATACTTTTCCCTCTTATTTTGAGCCACCTGGAGATTGGACATTCCTTCTGATTGGTTAAACAATTCTTCCTCTTGCTGATCGATTTCCCACGTCATCCTTGAAGAAGAAGACATTGTAAGAAGGAAGCAGAAACTATGAATAATGATAGAAATCTTCAGAAAATTGGTGTGAGATTTCTGAGGATGAATGGTGGATTATATGAAGAATTCAAAAAGGATTAAATAGTGAATAGCCTGGAGGAGCCTTTCCCACGATGAAACTGCTCTAAACTAGGGGTTTGTGTTGCCCGAGTACGAACTTTGGTTTCTAATCTTTATTGCTTTTGAAATGGACTATCCTGAATAGGCGGTTTGGTCTTAGTTTTGATTGCTTTCAGTTTTTCGTTTCCATTTGTAGAAAGACAATAATATATATATATATATATATATGTAGATTAATAAATAAAAGAAACAAAAGGCATATTCAAATGGGTAATATTACTTAATCGGAGCGAAGGAATTAGGAAAAAAAAAATCACTAAGAAATTTTGTGTAAGTCGAGTGTGGATGTAGATGAAACTCCAAAAAAACAATCAGAGGAGAAGGGCTCTGTGTAAAAGACAAAAGTAAGTTCGTTTCATCTTTTGTATGCATTGTGGGGATGGAGTGACCCGTTGTCCCCTCTAGAACATGTGGTGGATGGTGGTTCCATCTCTGATTTTTGTAACCGTTGCAACTGGAACTCTAGTATGTGTGGCAATGTGTTCGACAGTTTCATTAATTGGAGTGTTTGTCAATTTTTATTTATTTACTTGTTATTTTGTTTTTGGTGGAAAGATAAAATGTGATGTAGTATTTGTGGGAGGACTAATCTAAGGAATCACAATGAATTTCAAGTGTGAATATTTTCATTTGGTGGCCATTGTCATTGTTGAGAAAATGCATAAATAACACAACTGGGTTAAATTATGCTGAAATTTTTAGAGTATTTCAAAATACAAATCGATTTATTTTTTAAAAGTTATGGCTATTAACATTATCACTTAATTGGTTGGTATTCATTACCGTTTCTACAACAGCCATATATATATATATATATAGCTTTACCAGCTGTTTCGATTGTGCATTCATCAAGATCTTAATTTTTATATCAATTATGTTAATTTCTTATAAAGGCTAGTCATTATTTTTTTGGTATAAATCTTTGAGCCTTATATCTCTATAAAATGGGGTTTGGCATCTCTTCTTTTTGTTCCTTTTTTTTCTCTCCCGGGGTCTTGGGTGTCCCTCTCGCCTTTCTCATCACATTTTGTAACTCACGAGTAATAACTTGAACCAACTACATGATCTCTCTCTCTCTCTCTCTCTCTCCATCCATAGTTCATGCATAAACATATAGAGCCGTCCATGAATCCCTCATTCTTTGAAGTGTTGCTATGTCATTCAATTGTTTTGCACCGAAGGAAAGAATCGAGTTGTTCACTTGATTCAAGTATTACGAGTGTATGCTTAAAAAGATCAAAAGTTGTTGTATTCTGGAGGGTAAGGGCCAGTGATGAAGCCAGAAACTCCTCTCAAGAGGGGCTTGTAGGACGTATAAAAAAAATTAAATCAAATACAACAATATAATTAATTGAGAAAATTTAAGGTGTTTTTTATTGGCATGGAAATAATTTATCAAACAAGAGTAATGGGGCTTTAAATTTTTTATCAAGAATTTAGTATTAAGATGATTATGTCATAAGAGCAGAATTAGTGTATGGTATTTAATAAAAAAAAGGAAGATTGAAAAAAAAATTTAAGGTCATAACTCAAAACTATTGCCATGAGATTTGAGACTAACTTTTATATGGTTTAGTTTTTTTCTTTTAAGAAAAAAGAAGGCTATAATTAGTGTGAAAAAACCAAAATGGGTTGTTGACAGACAAGTTTCAATTCCAACCCATAAGGGGTTGGAATAGTCAAGCTCCACTGACCATGACAGTACTAGCTGTTTACGGCCAGGAGTCGCATAAATATAATATATATAAAAATATATATTGTATATATAAATTTCGGGATGCGCCTAGGCTTAGCCTGGCTTCTATGTGGCTCCGTCCCTGATAAGGGTGTCATAACCTGCTATACCTAGACATTGTCTTCAAGAGTTAAAACCTACTCTTAAGGACAATGAACTTACACGTCTCAACCTAAAATCTTATTCTAATAAAAAATTGATGAAGAACGTTCTCTACCTACAAACGATAAGTATTTTATCCAACAAATTAACCTTTAGAGGATTGCGTGTGCCGATATGGAAGTACTAGCAACATTTGCACAAACTTTTGTATTTGTATCTTTTCATTTCTTTAAAAGACATGCGTTACTTTTTACAAATACACAGGACCTTTAATGCTTTTGGCTAGAAATTAATGATAAAAAGTAAAAAATATATAATTTCAATGGTATTAAAAAAATCAAATCCAAAGATTAGCGAATAGGTTGCCAGAACTCCCCCTAATGGTAAGAGTTTGCCTAGAATCAAGACTAAGTTCTCATAAGCAAGAGCTAAGGGCTTGTTTGGTATCATATTAAATTTTTTTAATCATTTCTGAAAATATTCTTTAAGAACATTTCTTGAATTTTTTTTTTTTTTTTTTAAGACTCAAAAACATTTTTGTTATGAGATTTAAAATTGTTTTTAAATCTTAAAACTTAAACTGGACAGAAAGGAGTGTGTTTAAGTTTAAAAACTCTAAAAACTCATTTGGATGTTTTTAGAGAATATGCTATTTTTTTTAAGTAGGTCTTGAGTTTAGTTTTTTAAAATAGTCCTACCAAACAAGTTTTTAAGGCTTAAAACTTAAAAAGTGTTTTTGAGTTTAAAAAGTTGGATTGAAATAGAGTATCAAACAGAGTCTAAGTGTAACATCTCACATCGCTCAAGAGAGTGGATCCTGTAAGCCTTATATGTATATTCCCATCTCTACCTAGCACGAGACCTTTTGTGAGTTCACTGGCTTCGGATTTCATAGGGAAGTTCTCGTGTGAGTTCCCAGAAACAAAACCGTGAAGGTGTGGTCGGGGCCCAAAATGAACAATATCGTACTATGGTGGAGTCGAGCCCGAGATGTGACACTAAGCTTTCCTCCTGTCAGGGTCAGTATAAAGAAGCAAAGGGAAAGCATTGAAGCTATCATCATCTCCAAATCACCGTTGCTGATGCACCCACATAGGTGCTCTCTCTCTCTCTCTCTCTCTCTCTCTCAAATTTCCTTCCATTTGGGTTTCTCTTACTTTTGTTATAGTAATTTCATTGGGTTTGGTAATTCCTCTGCACATATTGCAATTTGTGCTTTTCCCATCAATTAGAATTTGCCCAGAGATGGCTTATGAATTAACTGAGCAAAAAAGCAAGAATTGGTTTTGTTTTGGATTTCCACACTTTTGGATCTACGAAAATGATACATGGTTGGCTCAACCTCAAGAATTTTGCTCAAACTTTTGGATCCCAGCCCCGTCACTTTCCCCACACTCTTCCCCACCCCTTGCTCATCCCCTTCCCCAATACCTCGGTTTTCACATATTCACCCCAATCCCATTTTATAATTTTACTACTCTAATATCATACCTCCATTTGTTTCAAATCTCCACACCACCACCATTTGGTTCAAAATTCAAGTAAGTTTTTTAGTATTCTAATCTAATCTCAATTAAATTATATTCTTATTAGATATTGATGGAGATTTTTAGTCTATTATTGATATGATTGTTGATATGTTTTTTGTTTGTATACTCATTTGATTATTGGAATTGGAATTTAGATAGAATTTTTGTTTATTGGTTAATTGGTATATGTTTTGTGTTTTTGTTAAATGTGTAGTTTAGAAATAAGAAATAAGGAAAGATTTTTCAAGCCAAAGCAAATAGCACCATATATTTGTTTGGGTAGTTCGACCTCAAGACAATATGAGTGTGACATTGATTTTAATAATCCTAAGAGAGACCGGGAAAAAGAATTTGAATGAAGGACTATCCTCCTAATATTTAAGATGAGGTCCGAAGAGCGTATTTTCAAATGGGACCTTGTAGGCTTACAAAGCATGAGTTCCCATACACTTTGCATGTAAAGAAAAAGTGATAATTTGACATAGTCCGACCCGGAATGTCCACTAGACTTTGAATCTAGTTGTGTTGGCCGGCACAAGGAAGGTGATGAAGCCATAAAGTGTAGTGATGTAGAAAATGTGAATACATTTAAACCTAAAAGTGCCTAAATGTAAGAGTGCGCAAGTGAGCGAGATTGACCCCAATTCACACGTGATGTCAAAGAATAAGTAAAGTATATTAAAAGTAGGATAAGAATTATACCATCGAAGGTACTCTCCAATACCAACATTTGCCAAGAATCATTGTCTACACAAGCTCTGCTAGTAAAACCTAGATGCGCAAAAAATAAGGATGAGTCGACCTAAAAATAAAGTACGGAAAAACGTTTTCGAAAACGTAATAACCCCCTGGCATAAAACAAGTATAGTTTCCAAATATATATACTACATATAGCATGAAAGCACTTACCATAAACAGTAGTAATACTTCAAAAATACGGTAAGTCAGAGTATTTCACATATAAAACATATAACATCCAATAATCACACTACATCACGTAAACACACATATAATATCGAGTGCTTATCGACATATGCTGACACATGAGCTCATGCAGAGATATTCTGACATGAATAGGATTGGGTGTAACAATGATTTTACACTTTAGTAATACAATCACGTGAAGACTGGTGCTAAGAATACACATACCTGTGCATTCACAACATTAATAACAATTAAGACATCCATAATAATACACATACCTGTGCATCCCATAGGACGTAGCATAATTTCATAAATTATGTCAATACGCTAATTCTTTTAAACGTTAATCTAATCTAAGTGGAATGTAGAAAATTCTTTATCAAATATATAGATAATATTTAAAAGCTAGGACCCACTTACAGATATTTCCGAAGTCGTAGCTGTTTGAACGAGTAAATGTGGATCGCTGATGCTAATCGTACCTAAACATAATAAAGACCCCTTAGTAAAACTTAATTAAAACATTTGAATTTAGTGAAACGGATGGCTGATTCGGAATCAGCTCGTCGAAATACGCTAAGAAGGGTCGCATGAAGTTTTCGTAAAAAGTAAACGACAAGTCAACGGTCAACCCTAAAAACTTAACTGAGGCGGTCAATTACATTAAAACTTTGGAATTTCACTAAATGGATGCTAAAAAGGGACTCAGGGCATCGAAATTAGCATGTGAGGGTTTCTGAGAAAATTTCAAAAAGGTCAACGCAAGGAATATTCCAAATCCAATTAGGAACCAAACCGGATTCAGGTTTGGGTCCTCCCTTTAATTTTTTTATTTTTTTATTTTTATTTTTTTTCAACAGGTCAGGTTGACCCATTTGGGCTCGCGAGTCACATCCGCCAGACCTAAAGAAGAAGAAGGCCGAATTCTGGAAATTTTGGCCGGGAAACTTCCCTGGGTCCGTTTAGCTTCAAATCTTAACCATTTTTCACATTCAACCTAAAAAAATGAAGCTTAAGAGGAGAAGGAATGGAATTATACCAGCATTTGGCCCTGCTGTGGTCGAAAAGAGGCCTAGAACATCTCACAAGTTTGCCGGAATTCGGGGAATGTCTCCTCGTCGTCTCTGTGTAGTTCCACCGTCCAAAATACATAAACATAATCAATATCAAACCACAAGGATGAAATGAGATGGGTTTAGAACGTCCCGAGGCTTACCTAAGCCGTGAACGGTGAGATTCGCTAAAAATGATGGGGGTCATGATGCCATTGCATAATAAGGTGAATGAGGGAATTTAGGAGAGTTTTCCTTTGTTTTTAGGTTCGTAGAACTCATAAAAGGGGTGCGTGACCAAGATGTTGTGGTCGGGGAACTCGTTGGTGAAAATGGCAGATGGTGGTGGCTCGAGTTAGACGAAAATGGTGGCAACGGCGCTTGCGTGTTTTGGTCTGTGTTAAAGATGGCAAGAGATGATAGGGCAGATGGTAAAGGGACAGTGAGGAGGATGGTGGTGTGGCTCGCCGACATGGTGAATGGTGGTTGTCGGTTTCTTTGCATTTGCAGAGAGAGAGAGACGAATGAGAGCTAAGGGAGGAGAGCTCAGGAGAGTCCCGAGAGTTAAGGGAAAATAAAGACACATGGCAAAGATAGAAAGGAGAGCTTGTGTAGGTGTGGGTCCCATGAGCCAGAAAATTATTAAAATATTAAAAATATACTTCCAAAAATTATTAAAATAGTCAAGGACCAAAAGTCTAAAATGTAAAATTACTAAAGTACCCTCACGTTCGTAGTTACATAAAATTTTGACTGTAACTCCGATTTCGATTCTGCTTGCGCTTATGCGTTCGTAGTAACGAGTACTACATAAATATGGTAAAATAGTAGTTTGTATGTTTCATGAAAAGACGGTCAACAAAACAATCTCGCCTTTAGGGGCATTTCTATCATATTCACTCTTTTAAAATTAATAAAATTACAAAATTAGGGACGAGTTGTTGCACAATTTGTTGTTTCATGGTTTGAAGAATATGATTGGTTGGAGTATAGTGTGGAGCCAAAAATAATCACAAGATGACATGTGGATTTTGGTTGAAAGAGGAAAAAAATACCCTTGAGGCATACTGGGATTCCTACGCGCGAGCAGCGGGCAATCATCACTCAACCAAGTCAAAAGTGCCCAAAATAGGTAATAATTCAAAACCTATTTCATCCATGGACATCAAATCCTTCCTACAAGGTCATTCCCAAAAACATTCGTTTTGAATTATGTTAATTAGCTAATTAATGGGTTTATTGCCTAATTAATCCATTAATTGTCAATTAAACTATCCATAACAAACAAACAATACACAAAGGGCCAGTCACCTTCTCTCCCAAAGGGACCAACCATACCTTATATATTCTACCACATCTTCTCTTTTTATCATATTAATTAGCTAGTTAATTAGGCAATTATTCTATTTGCTAATTAATTAGCTAATAATTTCCATAACTCCCAAATTCATACAAATCAAGAACCTAGCCCACAAAGGGAGCTAGGTGGCCCGTCCTCTCTCACCCAAGGAGGCTGGTCACTCTTCTATTTAAACCCCATCATTCTCCTCAAAGTTCACTTCCAATTCTCTTAATAAAATTCTCTAAAATTCTTAAACACTTTCTCTCTAAATTCTAACTTTGGCATCAGAGGTTCTTCGGCCAAAGCCCCCCGCTATTCATCGTGGGCGTGTGAGGCTCTTGGCCTTGACCAAAGGTGTTAATTGTTTTGTAGGTACAATTTTGTCCAAGAAGAAGAAGGCGGAAATTTGCATCGACAAATTGGTGCTTTCATTGAGAGAAGAGTCACACACTCATAGAAGACACTTGCATCAAAAGGTTTTTCTATTTTCTTGTCCATTTGTAGATTTTTCATACGTTCTTATTAGTAGAATTTTTTATTTGCAAAGATTCTTTGATAAAACGTAAAAGAGAAATACAATGGCTAGAAATTTGGAAAATTCTACAAGTAAAAATTCCAATATTCAAGAAATGGGACCAGAGTGATCCACGAGGCTAAATGTGATCATAGGAGTGGCACCATCACTAAGAGGCTCCATCATGGCAACCACCGCAGTGGCCACCACAGTCACCACTACCCACGGCGAGGTCCATGGCACCACTACCACTGCCCGAGTCATGCCATCCAAGCTTGCACGGGCCCAAGCCCAAGCCGTGCCATCCGAGGCCTATGGCACCAAAGCTATAACCCAAGCCTCGCACTCACATGCATCATGCACTGAGCAGCCTGCTCCTACAACCAAGCCTATTTTTGCGGCCCAGCCTGCTCCTGTGGCTTCCCAAGCAGCCCAAGTCAACCCAAGAATATCTCAACCATCCGAACCTACCACTAAGCCGAGGGGGCATTTTCACCATATTTCTCCATGGATTTGACATTTCCTAACTCAAATCTCGTGCCTGAAGTCTACCACCCTTCCATTGCTCAAGGAGGCACATTCTTTCCAAGCACCTCCAATCCAAATGGCGAACAACACTTGTCCTGACAAGTCATAGGGTTAACGAGTGCCCTTGCACAACAAACGACCTTGGTGAATCAGCTCTTACAGCGTACCGAGATCCAACGTGCCCCAGACGAGGTGTCCCACACTAGGACAAGGGCAGACAAAGAGCTTATCCAGCAGCACCCGGGCAAACTGCCACTAGACCAACCATCAGCTGAGCGTTCGGGTAGCGTACATTCCTGATTGGGTGCCCGAGATAGCATATACTCCCGTCTAAGAGCGCGAAGGAGTGTGCACTCTCGATTAGGTCTATAGATGAGCATACATTCGTGGTTGGGGCCACATTCAGATAATCAACATGAGCCGCCTTCCAGGCGGAGCATTCATTTGCAACTAGGACCGCAAGGAGCATCATCCATATCACATCGGAGTATGTAACACGATGGACAGAGAGAAGCAGTCACTCAATCCGACTCAAGTTCAACCAGCAGCTTACAATGAATTCCCTTGCCTGCTGAGAATGGACCACATGCATCGCTGCCACGGCATAGACGAGCCAAGAACATAAAATAGCAACTTAGACCGGCAGGTCAAGACCAAGGGCAGCTAAGAACTCCACTTTCCCAACAAAGGAAAATTTAGGAAGAGGTAGAAAGACTCCTCAACAAGCGATTGTGCAATTTCCAACGCAACGAAGGGGCCGATGAAGCACTACGACGAGATATGACCAACATGAGCATGTCACCCTTCACGAACGAGATTGAGCAGGTAGAGCCTCCACGTAAGTTTAGCATGCCATACTTTCCATCTTTCAAAGGAGAGGGAGATCCAGCAACGCACTTGAAGCACTACCGAAGCACAATAGTCCTTTATCGGAGCAACGATGCCCTTATGTGCAAAATCTTCACGACTACTTTACAAGGTGAGGTGCAAGATTGGTTTCACACCTTGCCACCATGATCTATCCGGAGTTTTGATGATCTTTCCTTGGTTTTTACCAAAGAATACTTATCTTATCATTCAATTAAGAAAAAATCCAACCACTTTTTCAACGTAAAGAAAAACCCAAAGGAATCGCTCTGCGACTATGTGAAGAGGTTCAAAGCAGAGAAAGCGAAGATCGTCGGATGCGACGAATCAATAGCAAGTGCAGCTTTCCAAAAGGGAATCCTAGCAGATCACCCACTGTTCGGAGAAATGATTGTGAAAGAAGATTTAACTCTAGCAGACTCATTTGCTCTAGTACAGAAGCTTGCACTTTAGGACGAGGCTCAGCGAGCAGAGAAAACGGCCGAGCAACCTTGAAAAGAGTCGGCAGAGGCTCAAAGGAAGGAGGACGGGAAGCAATCCAGCAAATGCATGCAGGAGGCCAAGCGTAGGGACTGACCTACGAACAAAAAAGGCCTGACGACCAAGAACTATTCTAAGTTCTCAATTTTGATCCACCAAATCCTTCGCGACATCAAGAACGAGCCATGGTTCAAACTGTCAAAACAATCAAATGAAGATACTTCCAAGATGGATCACACAAAGTATTATGCATTCCAACAAGGTCTTGGATACACAATCGATGACTGCTACACTTCGAATAACTACCTATGAAAAAGGATAAGTTCATAGATACTTAGATAAGCCAGCTGCGTAGCCTAGAAGGAATGCAAACAACGATGAAGAGCTGCCAAACAAGATAATTCGAATTAATGGTATCCTCGCCGAATCCGAGCACTTATGGGCCACCAGCAATTCCAAAAAAAAAAAAAGGAAGATTTAGCAGACTTTACTAGTCTCACAGATCCAAGCAGCTGATAACTAACCTGGACCCATTATTGGCTTCACTGAGCAGGATGCAGAATGAGTTGATCTTCCACTCGACGACGCAGTAGTAGTATCTGTCCAACTAGCACATGCTATAGTCGACAAGATGATGGTTGACAATGGAAGTGCAATTAACCTACTTCGATTCTAAGTCATTCAGAAGATGGGCTTGGAAAGCACAATCTTACGTCGAGCAGAGGTACTTACCAGATTCAACAGGCACACCTCAATTGCCATCGACTATATCACACTTGACGTGAAAACGTCGCCAGTTGTCTGAAAGCGGACGTTTACGATCGTAAGCGACCCATTTCCCTACAATAGGATTCTTGGGAAACCTTGGTTGATCAAGCTGGATGCCGTCACTTCCGTCAAGTACCAAAAAATTTGATTCTGCATCCCAAGATGAGGAGTCGGAGAAATCAAATCTGACCAGACCGCATCCTGACGATGCACTATACAAGTATTGAAGGAATCAAAGAAGAAGACCTTTACCCCCGTAGAGGCTACTGAGATCCAAAGGGATGAAGAAGCTACCAAATAGCAATTACAGCAGGCGGATTGAGAAGATGGTGTCCAAGCAGACGAGATAGGATGGAAACTCGAAAATGATGCTGAATACATCATTCTTGATTCCTAACAGCCGGAAAAGACGGCTAGAATTGGCTCACGTCTAAGACCAACCGAGAATGAAGAACTCATAGCTTTCTTTAGGGAAAACCGAAACATTTTTGCATGGTCACGGGATGTGCCCGACATCGACCCTGAGATAGCTTGCCACAAACTGTACGTTGATCCCGCTGCCAAATCGGTGATCTAAAAGAAAAGACATTTCACACTCGAGTGAGTAACGATCATCGAGGCAGAAATTGACAAACTATTAAAGGTCGGATTCATAGAAGAGGTAGCACACTTAGCATGGCTTGCTAATGTCGTGCTAATCATGAAGAAATAGAATGGCAAATGGAGGATTTTTGTAGTCGACACCAACCTCAACAAAGCATGCTCAAAAGATCCTTATCTTGTCCCTTGGATCGATATATTGGTAGATTCAACTTCTGGGAACCAGCTACTCAGTTTCTTAGATGCATACTTAAGCTACTCAGTATCTTAGACGCATATATTGGTAAAGAAGCTTGCAATTCATTCTGATTCCCAGCTAATTACCAGCCAGACTACTGGGGAGTACATGGCAAAACATCCAAGGATGGCGCAATACCTAGATAAGGTATGCAGAAAGCTTGAAGTATTTCAGACTTACACCCTCACTCAAGTGTCGCGGGTGGACAATGCCCACGTGGATGCACTAGCCAGCTTAGGCTCCACCCTTGATTATCAACTCAAACGCTCGATTCCGATTGAGTATCTAGACAAACCAAGTATAGAGGTGGAGTCGACAGCCGAGGTGTCACAGGTTAGTGTAACTCCCAACTGGCAAAGTTCTATTATAGATTACTTGGTCAATGGCACATTCTCCATAGAAAGGTTGGAATCTAGAAAGCTCCAAATAAAGGCAGCATTTTACTACATGTGGAATGACATTCTCATCCGAAGATCCTACACTAGACTGCATCTCTGCTATCTAGCACCTCCCGATGACTTGAAGGTTCTAAGCTCAATCCACGAAGGCATTTGGGGAAACCACTCCAGAGGCCGATCCTTAGAACAAAAGGCTTTTAACGCAGGCTACTACTGGCCTACCATGCACCAAGATACTGAGGAGTTAGTACAAAAGTGCGATTGTTGCCAACGCTACAAGCCAACACCAACACTGCCTGCCAATGAGCTACATCCGCAAACGAGCCATTGGCCGTTCATGGAATGGGCAATTGACCTGGTATGACCCATGCCACTTGTTACTGAAAGTAGATGCATGATGATCGTGGCAACCGACTACTTCACCAAATGGGTAGAAGCAGAGCCTATGACCACCACGACTCAGACGCACGTAGAGCGCTTCATATGGAGGAACATCATTTGCCGATTTGGCATCCCTCAGTCCATCGTTACCGACAACAGCCGCAATTCGTGGGCAAAGATTTGGCGAAGTTCTTCTAAAAGTACGACATCAAGCAACATATGTCCACGCCGAGATACCCTCAAGGAAATAGGCAGGCCGAAGCATCCAACAAGACGATCGTCGACTACCTCAAGAAATCACTCACCAACAAGAAGGGAAAATGGCCAGATGAACTCCTCGAGCGTCTATGGGCATATTGCACCACCAAAAGACGAGCAACCGATGAAACTCCTTTCTCTTTGGCATTTGGTTAAGAAGCAATCATTCCTCCCAACATCATTGTGCCAAACATTAGCACTTTACTGCCAAGCATTGACCAGAATAGTAAGAAGATGGCCACAAGCTTAGACCTGGCAGAGGACAAGCCTGAGCAAGCCATCACCCGCATCGTAGCCTACCAGTAGCAGTTCATCTCTAGCTATAACAAAAGGGCCAAGATCCGGCAATTCCAACCTGGAGATCTAGTCCTAAGAAAAGCCTTCATCACTACCCGCAGAGAAGGCTCCAAAAAGATGGATCCCATCTGGAAAGGTCCGTACAAAATCAACAGAGTAGGTGGCAAGGGTAATTACACCATCGCCACCATGAACGACAAAGAGATCAAGAAGCAATGGAATGCCTTCAACTTGAGGAAATACCATGTGTGACCTCCTACTATATCAAGACCTGAAAACTCAAGTAGCTTAATGGGCACTACCTCGCAAGCTGAGGACTATCCAATTGTTATGCATTTATTTACAACTAAGTTATTCGTTCGTTTCAGTCATTTTTCAATGAAGAATTCAGAAGTAATTTACAACTTGGCTCAACTGCATGTCTACCATAACTTATCTATCCTGCACTTCAAAAGAAGATCGCGCCCTTCTTATAGACTCTCCTATCATAGCTAGATGCAAGATGGCTTGCACCGGCATTCCTAGAAGTAGCCACAATGGTCTTTTTCAAGGCTTATCTAACTAAAGGATTTTGGATCTTTTGGTCTAATCCTCGGGAAACCGGGCCCTAGAGACGGAGGGGGTACATTAAGCAGTACGCTCTATGGACGGCTACCCTGGAAACCTAAAGCTGTTACTGAGTGCACTAAGGTAACTTACCGTTTTTCTGAAGACTGCCTACGGCTTGCCCTTCGAGCAGTAAAGCCATACTAGACTTAAACAACTGCACATTCTTGTGAAAGGTTTAACAAGCTAACGTGTATATATGAAGTTTTATCAGTTGACGATATGCTACATAGTCAATAAACTTCACCTCTGCCAAGCGTGGAACAACCTACACCAAATCCTAAAGTGTTGTAATACTTGCTATGCAACCTACGAAATTGGAGAAAGTCAAGGTTAATAGCTTGGTGGTTACATGGACTTGTCTACTTCTGTAAGTTAGACATCTGGTTGCCAACCCTATGGCTAACAACTTTGCGAAGTTCTACACCAACACTTACGGCTGCATAAACTACGTGGCTTGTCTGCTTATAAAAAGTAGCATGCCTACTAATGGTCTATAAAGTCTAAAGGTTAAGGCATGAACAAAAGAAGCGAAGATGGAGAAAAGTGAAGGAAACAAGTTTATTAAATTTTCTAGCAAAATTGATAAACAACTAGCAAAGATCGAAATAGTTTAAGCAAAATAAAAGCAACAAGGAAAACAAAGAAAGCCCTAAAAGCAACTTAGAAGACTATTCTTTAGCAGCTTGGACATTCCACGACTACTTGGTCGCCACACCTTCAGCAGCTGTGATGCCCTCAGTAGCGGCATTATCCGACACTTCACCCCCATCTATCCTAGCCTAGGTACCAACTTCACAGACTATTTCACCAATAGAAGACTCAAAGTAAAGGCGAGCAAGTCTTCCGGAGAAATAGAAAATGTCTCGAAGTCTTTACCAGAAAACTCAAAGTCAGACAGCCGCCCAAAGAGATGATCTACATAACCCAGCTTGTAGAAATCGATTTGATTCTAAGTAAGCAAAACCTCGAACCCAGCCTCGAACCCTTTAACTGCTCATTCTCCTCGAGCAGACAAGCACGAACCCGCTACAGCTCCTCTACTTCTTTCTTCAGATTGTCGTTAATCTTCAGGGAACCTTGGAGTTCCAACACTTGAGGCTTAAGCTTATCAACAACCTTCTTGAAGTGGATCACTTGGTTATAAGTAGCGATTAATTCTTCATTATTTGCATAAGCAGCGGAGCGGAATTCAGAGATAGATCGCTTAAGATCTTGAATCTGAGGTATGTAACACTCGATCTCCTTCTCTACACTTTCATACTTTACTTGGATCGTGTCAAGCCTAGTCTTTAAATCCAAGATCTCTTGGCGAGCGGCCTTAAGTTGCAGAGAAGTAGGGGTAGAGACATTAGACCCCTTCAAAGTAATAAGCTCAGATTCCAATTTCTTGACTTTCTCGATCGAGGAATAAGCTTCGGGCTGCCATAGTTTTTGCTACTTCCTTAGGAGCCTTGGTATCCTCTTGATCAAGAAGCATGGACTCTGCTGCTAGAATCGTTGTTTTCTACATCATGGCTAGTAAAGCAGTCCTCTTGTACCCGACTGTATAATTTGCAAAAGGAACTCAGGCCAATAATCCCTTTGATTCCATTAACAAACTTGGCACATACATCCATGTCCTTAAGCAGATCTGGTTTCAAAAGTGCACAAATCTCAGCAACTTCCCCTAAAATGAACTTGGTGGATTTCTCACGACTGCCCGCACGATCAGTCTCCTTCATCTCAGTAGACGAGTTGGTCTTAGCAGCAGAGGGGATGAGCTTTGGCACCATTTTAGCAGGCAGGGACACCTTGCCGTTCTTCATAGTAGCAAACTTCTCCAAAGGTGAACCAGACTTAGCCCGAGACGGACGTTTTGACATAAACTCAAAGCACCGAAGGTATGTAGGAACTTCTACGCTGGGCAATCCTATCAACAATCGAGCTAGTAGCCTTCAGAACGGATGACGCTACCAGCACAGATCCAGCAAACCTTTCTTTCTTGCTCTTTGAGGAAGTCAAGTTAATCACAAACTTAGGAGCAGCCGATGAACCCTCTCGAGTAACAGAAGCAATCTTTGGTCTCTTGTCAGCAGGTATCTCTTGAGCAGTCGGAGAACCCCCGCTAGCAGTTCTCGGTTTCTTTTCAGTAGGCGTCTCTTGAGCGGGTGAAGGATTTTTTTTTCCCACTTCATTTGTCGTAGGCTCCATCACAGTGATAGGCCAAGCCAACGCCTTTTCCTTGATTCGTTTATCTCTTCTTTCAGGGGAAACCCATATTTTTCCATACGAAGAGGATGAAGTAGCCAACGCCACTCATGATATTCGGAGGGGATACCCAGAGAAACATGCACTTTCTTCATGTCCGGAGAAACCTTAGGAGTTGAGCCGAATTTCGAGTCTACAAAAGTAGCAGAAGGCAATTAGAAAATTAAATAACAACTTAGCATAAGTACAAAGCAGCTGAAAGATTAAGCAGCTTAGTTACCGGATATGAAGATCGTGGGAACATGCAGCTTAGGGGAAGAATCAAACTCCCACTCTCCACTTATCTCCAAAGTCTCATTGGCCCAGTCATGATCTCCCTTGCTCGAGTTATTAAAAAGCTTATTGCGAAATCGCAGCTGCCCAACTCCATCAATGTGTCCTATGTCAAAGAAATACCAAAATTCTTTAACGGTTAGATCTAAGTCAAAGAATTGGCTTAGATTTTGGAATCCTACCATCACACGAACCGCGTTTAAAGAACATTAGGCAGGGGCACATCTCATGGAGTAGAGCACTTCTTGGAAAAATTGTGGCATAGGAAAAGTGAATCCCAACACAAAATAGTAGGGGTGGAACTTGATGGCTCTCTGAGCCCCATCGTATGGCTCACGGCTGTTACCATCCTTAACTCGCTTCACACACACTCTCGACGGAATGGCATGCCAATATTCCTCAAGGAAGTCTCTAAACAAATCATCAGAGCTAATCTTAAAGTGAGCAACCTTGAAGTAGCCAACCTTGCTCAAAGACCCACCTTGACGATACAATGGTGGCACGCCATCATCATTCTTATGGCTCGAGTAAGACATACTTGAAGGAATTCTACAAAAAGTACAAGGAAGATTCATTAGAGGGTTGTTCAAAACAACAAAATAAAATAAAAATAAATAAAATAAAAATAAAAATAAAAAGGCCTCACGACCTAATCCTTCTTGGGCACTCTTTCCCTTCTCGGCATAAACAAGCCGTATGACCTAGATTTTTTTTTTTTTTTTAATTAAATAGAGATGGAGGTCCAAAGTTACAGGAGCTCAGCGCCCAAGCCACACCAAGCCCCACGCTTGGCTTAATCTTCCTTGCCTCTACGTCATGCCGCACCTCACTGCCCACAACCACAGTGCCATGGTGGGTGACCCACTGGGAAGTTGCTAGTGAGTTCCCAGGAACAAAACCGTGAGGGTGTGGTTGAGGCCCAAAGCGGACAATATCATGCTACGATGGAGTCAAGCTCGGAATGTGGTAGGGGCCCGGGCCGGGATGTGACAATTATCTCTGAAGTAAACATGTAAGCCAGATGGAATAAATCAATGTAAAATGTCAAAAAAAAGAATTTGGATTGGAAAGAAATAATGGCACTGCAACATGTCAAATCTCTTTTCTCAAAAAAGGTTACTGATATAATTTCAACTAGCACGAATGACATGGGGCCTTTGAGCCTTAATTTCTTTAGGAAAAACAATTTGTCCGCTTCATGGAAAGTCGTAAGAGAAAATAGTTCGGTTACAGATTCTCAGAAAAATTTGATTGCTGTAAATGCCAGACAAGAGACAACTAGGGTTAAAGTGGATGATTCTTCAGATGATCACGCTCAAGCTCTTGATCCTGCAAAACTAGCCATAAGGCAACTAAGAAAGAAAATGAGTGACAAGCGTGCAAATGAGTTGGTACAACGAGATGGCGAATCAATTGTAAAGCTTGAAACTGCAACCATTGAGCGGTCTAAATCGACCCACTGGGAAGTTACTTGTTAGTTCCCAAAAACAAAATTGTGAGGGCGTGGTCGAGGCCCAAAGCGGACAATATCATGCTACGGTGGAGTCGAGCCTGGGATGTGACAATTTGGTATCAAAGCCAATCTCTGGCCAAAAGTGTGCCGACGAGGACGTCGGACCCCTAAAGGGGGTTGATTGTAACATCCCATATCGCCCGGGGGAGTGGATCATGTAAGCCTTATATGTATATCTCTACCTAGCATGAGGCCTTTTGGGAACTCACTGGCTTCGGGTTCCATTGGAACTCCGAAGTTAAGCGAGTAGTACGCGAGAGTATTCCCATGATGGGTAACCCACTAGGAAGTTGCTCGTGAGTTCCCAGAAACAAAACCGTGAGGGTGTGGTCGGGGCTCAAAGCAGACAATATTGTGCTACGATAGAGTCAAGCTTAGGAAGTGGTGGGGGCCCAGGCGGGGATGTGATAACATCACCTAGGGGAGTGGATCCTCTAAGCCGTATATGTATATTCCCATCTCTACCTAGCACGAGGCCTTTTGGGAGCTCAATGGCTTCGGGTTCCGTAGGAACTCCGAAGTTAAGCGAGTAGCGCGTGAGAGCAATCCCATGATGGGTGACCCATTGGGAAGTTCTGTGTGAGTTCCCAGAAACAAAACCGTGAGGGTGTGGTCGAGGCCCAAAGTGGACAATATCGTGCTACGGTAGAGTCGAGCTCAGGATGTGGTGAGGGCCTGTGTCGAGATGTGACAAATATTCTCTAAGCTCTTTCTCTCTTGGAAGGTAAAATAAATTTCTCTCCAAAGTTGATTTAATAATCCACTTTAGGTGGACTTAAATAGGCTTTGAAAGAAATTTATTTCCCTTTCCTAAAAGGATCTAATTTCTTATTCAAGAGGGAATCTACATCAAAATAGGAAACAAACCTATGTTTCCTAATGTAAGAAAATCTCTACACCTATTGCCCTTTTCTGCGAGCAGCCCAACAGGTATGAGGGCATTTATGGAGCCAAAAATAATCACAAGACGACAAGTGGATTTTTGGGTGAAAGAGGACAAAAATACCCTTGAGGCATATCGGGATTTCAACGCACGAGCAGCGGGCAATCATCACTCAACCAAGTCAAAAGTGCCCAAAATAGGTAACAATTCAAAACATATTTCATCCATCCACATCAAATCCTTCCTACAAGGTAATTCCCAAAAACATTCCTTTTGAATTATGTTAATTGGCTAATTAATGGGTTTATTGTCTAATTAATCCATTAATTGTCAATTAAACTATCCATAACAACCAAAAAATACACAAAGGGCCAGTCACCTTCTCTCCCAAAGGGACTGGCCATACCTTATATATTCTACCACATTTTCCCCTTTTATTATATTAATTAGCTAGTTAATTAGGCAATTATTTTATTTGCTAATTAATTATCTAATTATTTGCATAACTCCCAAATTAATACAAATCAAGAACCTAGCCCACAAAGGGAGCTAGGTGGCCGGTCCTCTCTCACCCAAGGAGGCTAGCCACTCTCCTATATAAACCCCATCATTCTACTCAAAGTTCACTTCCAATTCTCTTGCTAAAATTCTCAAACACTTTCTCTCTAAATTCTAACTTTGGCATCAGAGGTTTTTCGGCTAAAGCCCCCTCCCCCCAATTCATCATAGGCGTGTGAGGCTCTTGGCCTTGACCAAAGGTGTTAATTGTTTTGTAGGTGCAATTTTGTCCAAGAAGAAGAAGGCGGAAATTTGCATCCACATATAGTATATCCAAAGATGCAGCATTTTTTTTTCATTGCTATCTCTTTGAAATCTACTTTTCAAAATTAGGAAGTGATGCCTTCATTGGGGTAATTTTAAGAAATGGAAGAATGCAAGAGAATGTTTTGACAAACATGTTGGTCCTATTGGTAGTATCCACAATAAAGCAAGAGAAGTGGAACCAAAAGACACATATTGAAGCAGTTGTGATCAAACAGCCAGAAGAAGAATGTATGAAATATTGTCTTTGCTTGAATGCATCAATAGATTTAACTAAGCTCTTGTTGCGACAAGGCCTTCCTTTTCGTGGCCACGATGAAAGTGACACTTCAAATAGTAGGAGGAATTATTTAGAACTCTTGCAATTCCTTGCAGATCATGATGAGAAAATAAAGGAAGTTGTGCTGGAAAATGCTCCAAGAAATCTCATGCTAATAGCTCATTCAATTCAAAAAGATATTGTCAATTCATATGCCTTCAAAACCAGTAAGGTTATTATGAAGGAAATGAAATAGAGTAAATTCTTTTCTATAATGGTAGATGAATCACGTGAAGTTTCAATAAAAGAGCAAATGGCTATGGTTTTGCATTATGTGGACAACAAAGGTCAAGTAATTGAAAGGTTCATTGGAGTTCCACATGTTACTAAAACAACTTCAAGTAAACTAAAGGAGTTCATTGGTGAGTTCTTGAAACTACATGATTTAAGTTAGTCCAACCTACGAGATCAAGGTTATGATGGCGCGAGTAATATGAGAGGTGAGTTCAATGGCCTTAAAAAATTTGGATGAAGAAAGTTGTGTATTCTATGTTCACTGTTTTGCTCATCAACTACAATTAGCTCTTGTTGTAGTAGCATAGAAAAACTCCAATGTTGCCTCTTTTTTTCACATTGACTAATAGTTTGGTGAATGTTGTTGGATGCTCATGTAAGTGTTGTGATGTACTTAGAGAGAAACAACAAGAAAATCTCATGAAAGCTATTGAAAATGATTGTCTTGAAAGGGGGCAAGGATTAAATCAAGAAACTAGTCTCAAACGTGTTGGGAATACACTATGAAATTCACATCATGGTGCTTTGATTAGTTTGATTACAATGTTCTCTTCTGTGGTGGATGTGCTGGACATGATTGTTGAAGATTGCTACAATGATATTGTTGGTGAAGCAAAAAGGTTATTAAAAGATTTACAACCTTCTGAACTTGTGATCCTCCTCTTTTTGATGAAATCCATATTGGAAATTACAAATGATTTGTCACAAGCATTGCAAAAAAAATATCAAGAGATTGTGAATGCAATGGCTTTAGTCAAGACATGTAAAGAACAACTATGTTGCATGAGAAATAATGAAAGTTTTGATTTTTTGGTTGATAAAGTATCATCCTTTTGTGTCGAACATGAAATTGAGGTACCTAATATGGATGATTCATATGTCATTCGAGGGAAGTCATTGCATAAGGCTTCAGAAAAGACCAATCGTCATCATTACAAAGTGGAACTCTTTTTTGAGGTCATTGATTTTAAACATACAGAATTAGATGATTGCTTCATTTAAGGTAATACCAAATTGCTTATTTGCTTGGTATGTTTGAGTCCGAATAATTCATTTGTAGCTTTTGATGAAGAAAAGCTTGTTCATCTTGCTTAGTTGTATTCTAAAGATTTCACGGAACGAGATCGATTGACACTTCAAGATCAACTTGATATTTATATTCATTTTATGCATTCTGATAATGATTTTTCTCAATTGTGGGAGATTAGTGATCGTGCTAAGAAAATGGTGGAGAAAGGGTTGCATCAAACATTTGCATACGTATATTTGCTTGTTTAGTTGGCTTTGGTTTTGCCCGATACAACCGCTTCATGGGAGAGGGCATTTTCCACTATGAATATCATTAAGGGTCCACTTCATAGAAAAATGGGAGATCAATGGTTGAGTGATAGATTAGTCTTTTACATTGAGAAAGATGTTTTTTCATGTATTGGTAACGAAGCTATCATGGAACATTTTCACACTTATTAACCTCATCTTGGACGCTTGAATTAGGATGTTATAGCTTGTAATGTTGTTTTGCGTATGATTTTTTTAATGAAATGTTTTATAATTTAACTTTTCAATGTTATTTTTGTCTATAAATTTTTTGATCTTTATTATCGGGACAGCTGAGTTTAAAATCCTGGTTCCATCATTGGTTATAGGATTTATTCCACATCGAACCGTCTATTTGGTTAGTCTCGGTTCATAGATCATCTATGCAAAAATTTAATTCAATTCGAAACCATTTTCCCATTTAATTGTTTGGATGAAATTCAATGTTTCTTAGAACATATTATTCGTTAAATTTTTCGAACTTAATTAGATATCTTAAATATTTATGATTTGATTAATATTTTGCAAGAATAATCTATAAGGTGCAACTTGAAAACCATATAGTTCAGATCGTTAAAGTTCAACGTGATGTAGACCTTACAACTAATCTCTTTTTTTTTTTTTACCTTCCGGTTAGGCGTGTGGAATTGGACTAGTGTTCGATTTTCTTGTATTTTGAGGTACCTCCTCATCTTGGATATTTTGGTTGACTGGCGTGGCCCTTTTACTTGGTTAGCAAATAAAAAAATCAATTATTTCGAATATTCATATTACCATACTTTTTGCGGTACAATGGAGATTGTTGAGTCAAATTTACAGTTGGATATAACTTTTGACTCTAAATTTTATGTTTATTGGAGATGGCCTAATTTGCGATATACCTAGTATTAAAACATGTTGTTTTTGGTTAAATATCTTAATGGATTGAGAGTCAAGTTTTTACTCATGCAGTTTGAAACTCTTCATTTCTCTCAAATTGTTGTAACAGATTTGATCTCCCCCTCTCTTAATCCCTTAATAATAATAAAAGTGTCACTTAGTACTATGGTCTAGTAATATTCTGTTTTACTTGTAAGTGAAAGGTCTGAGGTTTAATTCTCCCTTAAGATGAATTAGAACCACATTATTGCTAGCCTATTATGAGGCTAAACCCTTCTCCATTCCCTTAATGTAAATAATATCGATTGTTAAATAATAATAATAATAATAGTAAAATTAAAATAAATGTATTTAAAACATGTCATGTATTAGTATTACATGCTTTTATATTTATAATCTATTACATGTTTAATTCGAAAGCTACATGTCACTCAAACTTGTCACCTGGCATAAAACTGTCCATCCCAGATTATTCATGAAAACAAGAAACATTCCACTTTGCAAAACAATAATAATTCATGGAGTAGTTTTGCAAAATATTGGACATTTACAATGGGATAGGAATAGCTCGCAAGGGTTGGGACATCTCTAAGGTGAGGCCAACCTTATCATCCATGTTCATGTTCTTTGGTGTAACCCCATCTGGAAGCTTCCAATCAAATAAATGAATAAGAGAACCCAACATTAAGTGCAACATTCTCATTGCCAATGGCAATCCAGGACATATTCTCCGTCCACCTCCGAAAGGTATAAGCTCAAAATTCCGGCCTCTAACATCAACTTCCGACCCCCAAAACCTCTCCGGCTTAAACGAATTCGGCTCATCCCACAAGTTTGTGTCCCTGCCAATAGCCCACGTGTTAACAAGCACTTGTGCACCCTTTGTCACTGTGTAGCCTTCAATTTCTACGTCTGCTCCAGCTTTTCGGGGAAGTAACAATGGAACTGCAGGATGCAACCTAAAGGTCTCTTTGACTATGGATTGCAAGTAAGGAAGTCTTGCAATGTCTGATTCCTCTATTGGATTGCCTTTGCCAATTACTTGCTCAAGCTCTAATTGAGCTTTGGATAGAACCTCAGGGTTGTGCAATAGCTCTGCCATTGCCCATTGGAATGTGGATGATGTTGTGTCTGATCCAGCAACAAATAAGACCTATTATCAAACATAACCACTGAAATCACAGGCGAAGAGCCGTTTGAAAACCATTTCATTTTTATTTTTTATTTTTTTAACTAAAAGCTTGTATGGTAATTATTTCAGTTTTCAATACCAAATACTGAAAGTTACTTTTGTGAGTTTTCAAAATTTGGTTTTAATTTTCACAATGTTTTAGTTAAAAAAATAAAAATAAAAACTAAGTAACGAAATAGTTATCAAACAACAAAGTATAGCGAAGAGTTTGTAGATCAAGCAGCTAAGAGCATGCACTCGATCTGCATTTTATATTTGATTGTTCCCCCTCGCTTTCGCTGGTATATATAAAAGATAAAAAGTTAAAGCTAGTAAACAGTTTCAAAAAGATTTGTACTAACCAGTAACAAATGATTGATTTCATTTTTGTTGATCACTTCACTGTTTTCCTCAGCAATGTTAAGAAGGGTTTCTAACACATCATTTTTAACCGCAGAACCAGGCAATTTTCGTAACTCCATCCTTTGGTTGATTAACCTATCATTCAGATCCAATATCTTACTAAAGTACTTTGTCATCCTCCGCCTTCTGCCATTGGGGTCAAATTTTCTAAGCACAGGAAAACAGTCCCCCAAATTCGGCTTCCCAGCCTCCATCATAATATTACACACCATCTCCTTGAAGTTCCTAGCCATTTCAGAATTTGGGTCGGCCAAATCGATCGAAAAAATTGTATTGCTCAACAAATTGAGAACTGTTGTGAATGCAGCCTTCCCAATATCCAGTGCCTGACCGCTTACGCTACTTTGACGGACCTCTTCAAGGAGCTCCTGCAGTTTCCTGCGCCGCAGGTTTTCGTTGGAATCAAGCATTTTATTGGCAAAGAGTTGAGTGTTGCATATTTTTCTAAGGTTTCTCCACATGGTTGAAACTGGTAGCCAAGGCAATCCAATCGTATGGTGATCATGAGCTCGAAGCGAATCGGGGATTGTTCGGTTACAGAAGAAGTGATCATGGGTTTGGAGAACTTCTTTGGCCAGGGCTGCTGAAGAAATGACTATGGAAGTTACTTGACCTAGTTTTAGGGACATGAGAGGGCCATGTTTTTGGGCAAGTTTGGCAAGAGACTTGTGGGGTTTGTCACCAAGTTGGTGCAGGTTCCCAATGACTGGGAAGGGTTTTGGCCCCGGTGGAAGCTGCTTTGATCTTGAACTCTTTTTACCTCTTCCAAGTGAGTAGAAGAGAGCTTCCAGCAATGCCCAGGTGAGAATGAGATAAAGGGAAAAGCTCAACCAGTCCATCTCTCTCTCTCTCTCTCTCTCTCTCTCAAGACAAAATTGTATCGTCCTATCTCCTATGTTATGTGAAGGAAACCCACAATTTTGATTTTTATGGGAAAGTAAAACTTTACTTAATTTCAAATTTAGAGGCCAAGCATCCCTCGAAATGCTGGATCGTATTATTTAAGCTTATCATTAATCTACGTGTTCCGTTATTCATGCGGCTATGCTTAACTGAAGTCAACCAAGCAATAGCAAATATCGGATTTGGACTTCATCTGGATTTAAATTATAAAAATTTTAAAGATTCTTATATCTTAATCATTAATCATATATCATGCTTTTAAAAGTTATTTGAATATTTTTATTTAAAATTAAATATAAATATTATTTTACGAAAATTAGCTATACAATATACATTTTACCAAAATTGACTCCTAAAATCCTCGAAGATCTGAAGAGGATACTCATCTGCAAATAACACCTACCTGTCTTGTTTTAAAATGGTTTTTGATGCAAACGAGGGAAGGGAATCACATCTCAGATCATCAAATACAGGTGTAAATATTAATAATTAATTGAACTACAAAATATTTGCGTTAGGTAGAAAAATAATGAATAAATAACATCATGATAAATTGTTCCAGCTACCACGCTCTCATTTTTTTTTTTAATCGTCGTTGTCAAGCACTTCGCTCACTGTTCATATCTCACATTTTCACTCACATAGTTCTTTAGAATATTAGAAATAATCTATGCACATGATTTTTTTTCTCATTCTACACACTTCTATTTATTTTTAAAGTAAACTACACTAAACAATTGTAATTTTGGATCACACTACAATCTCATATCTCGTTTTTAAACATTACAATGTCATACATCAACTTACAATAATTCATTGCAATATCAAACCTTCGTTAAAAAAATATATTAAGTTAGTCGTTAAGTGACGACATAACACCAATGAATTTCACATTTTGTGTCACCCAACTTATGCCACATGGCTAAACAACTAAAAAAAATATTTAGTTATTAGATATTCAATTCTTTTTATATTTATTAAAAAATAAAAAACCATATCCCATTCATTTCCCCTCACCTAATCTCTCTGTCTCTCTGTCTCTCTCTTTCTTAGATGGGTTAATTGCACTAACACCCCTTGAAATTTATCGAGTTTTCACAAAATCCCCTCACGTTTGAGACATTACACTAACGCCCCCTTACGTTTTGTTTCACTTTCAAATAAACCCTTGGGTAAAAAATTAGCTTATAAATTTACTAATTTACCCTTATAATTAAAGAAAAAATATTTATAAATATATAGAAAAAAGAATATCAAATTAAAACATTAAATATTAAAAAATAAAAACGTCAGGAGAGACTAGACATAGTTCAACGTCTCCACGACTCAGGCTAGGAGTAGAACTGTGCAACAAATTTGTAAGTTGATGTATGACATTCCAATGTTCAAAAGGTAAGGTATGAGTTTGTTATGTGATCCATAGTTAAGGTTGTAAAATGTAATTTCATTAATTGATTTCCTTTTGTTTTATTCTATTTAAAGGTCATTGGATAAATAAGGGTGTATATGAAGAGAAAAATAGGTTATGAGAATCATTTTCCTTTAAACAATTGGTATGATTAAAAAAAGTTCTCGTAAAAGAAAGGAAAAGTCGTGAGGGCTAGAGTTTGGGATTAGGTTGACATCAGACGAGCAAGGAACACGGAGACGGCAAGAGTGGAGTAAAAAAAAAACGGAATTTCAAATCTAGGGATTAGGCTCTGAGATGACAACGAGGCTGAACGAGGAAAAAAAGGATACGATAAAAGGGAAGGAATCACCATCGCACAAACCCTTGGACGCAGGTCCGATGGGTGAACAGAGGGAGAAGAGTGAGTTGGAGGCTCTTGGAAAGCCTTTTGGCTCCAGTTTAGAGCTAAAAGAGAATGAATTGAGAGGGGTCAAAATTGAGCGGAAAGTAGTCGAAGGAGCGCCTTTAGGGTTTCACCATAATGTGTTGGCAGTGGTGTTTTCGAGTAGAGAGATCAATTGCGAGACAATTATTGACCAGTTTATGTCTCTTTGGCGAGGAAGGGAAGGCGTCGAGTGCTGGGATGGATAGCGTTTCATCGCTAGGTTTGCAAATAAGAGGGATATGTTCAGGGTGCTAGAGACGGAGAAACCATTGACATTCAAAGATGAATGGGTATTGGTCGTGGATGGTTCAGAAGCGGGACGGTATCGGGAGGTGCCTTATAGGATTTTTACCGTTTGCACAAATAAGGATAAAAATATATAAAAATACTTGCAAAAGTAAAAGGTTGTCATACTATAGCAGCTCAAGTAAGGTCATTTTCCACGGGAATTGAATGAATAATTTGTATTTAAACTAATTCTTAACTAATTATTTAGAACAAAGTTTCAAAAATGTTGATTTTGGAATTTAAAATAATAAAAACGAATTTAAAATAAAGATAATTAAATAATAAACGAGAAAGCAATTTAAAGAAAATCAATTTAAAGAAACACTAGGGTTCCGTCATCACCTTAACAATCCTACGTAGTTCTTCTAATTACTTATGAATTACCCATGCATATTTCAAAGCTTCGGTTTTCCTAATATATATCTATTTGGACCCAAAATTACACCATCAGCCAGTGCAATCAAGGTCGTTGAGTAAGCATAACTCCACACCGTTGGATAGAAAAGTTAAGATAATTTTGTTGTTAGGGGATAATATTATGATTTTTAATCATAATAATTATCTTGGCACTTTTCTTAAACGAGATACATGTGACGCAAACTATATCGAAGCAAGCAGAACAGTTCGATTTAATTTGGGATTTTTAGCATTCAACGCGGGGATTGAGCATCATGCATTATGACAAGAGTCCTAGCATGTGGTGGCATCAGTTGGTAACCAAAGTGGAGTCTAACTTGAAAGATTGAAGTAAGCTAATGTGATGCATGCATGGGATAATTATTAGCAAACTCGAGGCCACCAAACAAGTGAAGTGAATATTCTATGGATAAAGCTTGTGTCAGGGCTTTGGGACTAAGGTTTGAACGACAATTCTTATTTTTAGCAAAGACGGAATTGGCATGCCATGATTTGTTACGTTGTTTTGGCTGAAATACGTGGTTAGCACCAAAGATGTTGAGTGCCACGACTCTCATTCAAGATCAAGAAGTTAATAGTGCGCCCAATGCCACATCAATATATTTTACTCCTCGGCTGAACTCGGCCGATGAGTTCGCATGCCCTGCACACAACCGAATGATGTAGGTAGTTTATTAATTACTTGGCCTGCGCGCCACGTAGGCTTGGTTGTTTTTAGGGTCAAAATTTTGGCATGCTTAGTGGGACACCGTGCTAAAACTATGAGGTTTGTATGATATATCAAGATTCCAATCTGGCTCTTAGCCGATTGTACAAGCTCTTAAAGCAATTGGAAAAACAATGAGGAAAGTAAAAGATCTTTGGAAGCGGAAAATTTTCTTTGTGGCCGTAGAGAGATGCAAAAGTCATTCACTTACATGTTGAGAATAAAAGCTCATGTTACCCTGCAAGAGCAATGGGTAAATGAAGACAGGGCTCGATTTAATGCCTGGCTAGATAGAGAACATTTTCCTTACATTCCCAACTACAAAACAATTCCATTTGAGGAATGGTTGGATCATAAGGTTGGGGCACAATTTTTCGCCCTGGCCACAATCAAAATTCAGCCTAAGAAAATTGTTAATTTGGCCGAAGAAAAAGGCACCTATTTTTTGGTCGAGACTGAAAATATGGTCGACAAAAAAGAAAAACCTTGGCCACCTATTTTTCTGGTCTAGACTAAAAGTTTGGTTGGCCTAGAAGAAAAAGTTCAAGTTTCTGAGCCAAAAATCGACTTAGAAAATGATTCGTTAGAAGAGTGGTCCAATGACGAACAAGGCCAAGACATGGTCTTTGATGCCGAAACCATGACATTCAATATGGTTATTGGCTATAAAGCCGTTATGGACCAGTCCCGTTCAACTAAGCTATTCGAGTTAAAAGATGAAATTGGTAAAATTATGATGCCCGGGGGGCTTAATAATTATCCAATGCAATCGGCAGCATAAGATGTCGAATATTTCGCCAAGTTGAAAATATTTGGAGATCATTTCTTATTCAGGTCAATGCAAAATCTGATTGGCTATATTGATATACAAAGATCTTGGCTAGGAATAAAGCATGGTTGGCCTCCTCCTCATTATGGTTTGGCCACTTTTGCTTCCGTTTGCTAAAAAAAAAAAGAGTGAATAAATTATTTTCTTAACCTTTCGGCCTCTCGACCAATACTTATGAAAATAGGGGGGCAGAAAAGCAGTGTGCCTATTGAAGGAAAGAAAACGAATAATGCTTTATCCAGTAAAGTATTCTAGGATTCTCCAATGTGAAGTCAAGTATCAGACCAATTACAAGTCCTTCGGTGGTGTTGTTAATTCGGTGGAGTTATGTTAGCCTACCATGCCTTTGATTATTCAGCATGACAAGAATTGGAATGGTGGTGGATTGATTTAATTTGGTTCCAAAGCCTTCGGCCAGGCCAGCTGTTGTCTCTTGGCCGAGGCCCTTGTCGTCGAACTATGACATGCAAAGATTTAGCAATAGAATTCATTTGGTATTTGTATAGGCCGACAGAACCATGGTGCTATTTGGTCGTGATTTGATTATTGTCGAAAAAGATTTTTTTTCGGTGATACAACAACGTTTTGCTGGGCACAAAACGATTACAAAACTGCAACCAAAGTTGTTAATGTCATAAAAGCTTGGTGGACAGTTGATGCCATTCGGTGGAGAAAGCTTGTCTTTGAATTTGCCAGAAAGCATTAAAGCAAGTCCACTTGAGAAGGCCATTTGGAAAGGGTTGAAAGTTTGACCGAGATTTTCTTTAGTTAAAATATTTGCACACAAATATCAAAGCATATATGAGCTTTGGTGATGGATTTTTTCGGTGGGTTGTGGTGTTTTCTATGAGGCTAATTTGGTTTTATAGTGTGTTCTCACCGAGTTGAATAACTGGATTATAGTCTACACAATCATGAAGCTAGACGACGGCTCTCGACGATGACTTAGGCAGTTTTATATGTTATTTAATAAGCTTATATATGCATAGCTAATTCTCCAATTTAAAGTTGTGGTCATGGGGTGTTGTCTTTCGGCAAATCTTGATTTGGCCAAGATGAGCTTATGAATAAAGTGGAGTGTTTTTTTTTTTAGAGTCGAGATATTTATGGTATTTTCACACTGAGCTCGGTGGTCAGTCTGCCGAGTCGGAGTCGTGTACCGAAAAGGTTTGGAAGGGTTTGGGTTTTCGACGATGCTCTTCACTGATAAGTTGGTTTCATAGTACTGGCGCGTAGAGCAAGGATCAAATTGAAAAGGTTGATTTTATTGCCGGCGAGTGACTCTTGTGCCATTATTGTTGGTATACACTGTGAACTAGTGAGCTATGGAAAATTCTGGAGTGGCTTACTAGTAGTTTGTTTTTGCCGAGTTTTGTTTGTACTCGGTGACCAAATTTTATTTGCATGCTCGGTGGAGATGTTCTGACCCATTAAGAATTTATTTGACATGGTAATCCGGCTACTTTGGGGCATTGTTTTTTTTCATAAGTTTTGATCAGAGGGATCAAAGCATAAGCAGTATTAGGTGATAGGGCGCTCATTATAAACCATGTAAACCAGTCGAAGGTTCTCAAGAACACAGAAAACAGAAATACAATGAGAGAGATAAAGAAGATGAGAGAGAGGTTTAGAGAGAGAAAAGTTATATTTCCATATCTGAATATGATTATTCGTTACAACTGTTTACACCAACAGTATATATCAGCAAGCATAGCTTGCTCACTAAGCTACAATCTTTAACAACCTAACTGTACTCTTAATCTCTGGCCACATGTTTCTTTTGTAGCCATTGGATCTTAATACCTCTTACATCCCCCCACAAGCGCAGGAGCAGTGAAGCTGAGCCTGAGATTGGAACAATGTGTCTAAAAAAGTGGTGCAGATAGCCCTTTTGTAAGAATATCAACATATTGGTCATGCGAAGACACAAAATGAACTTGTAGCTGTTGTTTAGCAACCTTTTCTCGAACAAAGTGCACATCAATCTCAATGTGCTTAGTTCTTTGATGCTGAACTGGATTACAAGTTAGAGCTATAGCAGATAAATTGTCACAAAACAGAACAGGTTGCACAGATAATGGAACGTGAAGAAACAGCAACAATTGTTTGATCCAATCAAGTTCAGCTGCAGTTGTAGATAAAGCCCGATACTCAGCTTCCGTGGATGACCGAGAGACAGTGTTTTGCTTCTTAGACGACCATGAAATTGGATTAGAACCCAGAAAAACAACCAATCCAGTAGTAGACCTTCGATCATTAGGATCCCCGGCCCAGTCTGCATCACTATAGGCAGTAATATCCAATGAACCCTTGATATAGTGAAGACCACAACCTTTTGTAGCCTTTAAGTAGCGAAGGATGCGCTTAGCAGCCAAAAAATGGGACTCCATTGGACACTGCATAAACTGACAAACCTGATGCACTGCAAAGGATATATCAGGTCGAGTAAATGTCAAATACTGGAGAGCACCAACTAAGCTTCTGTATAAAGCAGGATTATTATAGGGCTTGCCATCATCTTTGAGTAAACGATTATATGACAAACATGGCGTAGCACAGGGTTTGGAAAGCAACATTTCAGATTTAAGTAACAGATCTGTGACATATTTAGCTTGAGATAAGAAAACACCATCCTCTTGCTGCACAATTTGAATGCCCAGAAAATAATGAAGAGGCCCCAAGTCTTTGATATCAAATTCCTTAGTTAACGATTGAATAACTGCATTAATAGCTTGTGTTGCACTCCCTGTGATGATGATATCATCCACATATAGCAGTAAAATCACCACAGAGGTACCCATAGTCTTGACAAACAATGAGGAATCTGCATATGTAGAGAGGAACCCCAAGGATGGTAGAAAGCTAGTGAATCTCTCATTCCATGCCCTTGGGGCCTGTTTTAAGCCATATAAAGATTTGTGTAATCTACACACATAAGCCTCATGTTTTGAATCCTGAAAACCAGGTGGTTGAGTCATGTAGACTTCCTCTTGTAAGATGCCATGAAGAAAGGCATTCTTCACATCTAGTTGCCTCAAGGACCAACCAAAATGTGCAGATAGAGCTATAACCAATCTCACAGTGGTAGGTTTCACAACTGGACTAAAAGTCTCCCCATAGTCAATACCTTCTTCTTGATTGAACCCTTTAGCAACAAGTCTAGCCTTATATCTCCCAATAGATCCATCAGCATTCCTTTTGATCTTGAAGACCCATTTGCAGCCTACTAAGTTCTTGTGATGTGGGAGAGGGACCAGAGACCATGTACCTTGTTGATGCAAAGCTGAAATCTCATCTTGCATAGCTGCATACCACACTGATGACTTTAAGGCAGATTTATATGTGGCGGGCTCGACTTGACTCAAATCAACTCCCTCATGTTCATGAACAGCAGCTAAAAGTGCAATTTTCTTGGAAATACCACTCTTTGATCTTGTTTGCATAGGATGAAGGTTGAGAGGTGGTATAGGTAAAACCACTTGGAGATGTTCAGGTTGGAATTCAAGTACCACAGGGAGTGTAGGGGATAAGGACTGTGTAACTAGTGGACCACTGGACTGATTAGAATTGGAGGATCCTGAGGGGGAACTTGAAACTGCACCTGCTATGTCATTGAGCTCAACAGAGGATTGGTTGACATTAAGAGTGGGCATATGGCTCAGTGGAGCAGCAGAACCTATATGTGGAGACCCAACAGATAGACTAAGAGTAGAAGAACTCGGAGTAGGTGGTAAAACAAGAACATTATTGTTATCTGGGATTGGAATCTGGGGTGATATGAATGATGGTAATGGTGCAGAACAAATAGAGTGGCTTTGAAGCACCAAAGACTTGTAAGGAAACTCAATTTCATCAAAAATCACATGTCTAGACACATAAACTTTCTTTCTAGACACAGCATAGCACAAATACCCTTTATATTTGGATGTATATCCCAAAAAGACACATTTGGTTGTTCGAGGTTCAAGTTTGGTGCTAGTGTATGGTCTTAACCAAGGATAACAGGAACATCCAAAAACCTTCAGGTGGTGGATCACAGGTAAAGCATTATGCAGCAATTCAAATGGGGACTTATGTCCTAATGCTGGAGATGTCATTCTGTTAATTAGGTAAACTGAGGTTTGACAAGCAAAAGACCAAAACAAAGATGGTAAAGAGGCATTTTGTAACAAGGTAATCGATGTTTCAATGATGTGTCTGTGTTTTCTCTCTGCTGTGCCGTTTTGCTCAGGTGTATGGGGACAGGACAGCTGGTGACTAATTCCTTTATCAAGAAGAAACTTTTGAAAGACCTTACTTATATATTCCCCACCACCATCACTGTGAAGAAATTTTATGGATGTATGAAACTGAGTTAAAATAAAATTGAAGAATGAGACAAATGTGGCAAAAACATCACTTTTATTGCAAATTGGAAAAATCCAACAATACTTGGTACATTGATCAATAAAAGTCACATAGTATTTGAATCCCTCTAAAGAAACACAGGGAACAGGGCCCCACACATCACTATGGACAATATCAAATGGTTTGACAGATTGAGAGATCAAAGGATAGAAAGGGAGTTTACTAAATTTACCCTCTAAACATGTTTGACACAGGGAAGGAGTGCTATCTGCAATACAAGATATATTGGACTTCTTTAAGATTTGAGAAACTATGAGATTGGAAGGATGACCTAATCTTTGATGCCAAAGACTGATTGTCACTTGTTTGCCAAGAAGAGCTACAGATTGGGCTGTTGTCTGGCCTAAAAGAGATCCTGATGAGATGATAGGGTACAGGCCATTGTTACACAGTCCTTTGTAAAGAATCCTCCCTGTGGCTTTGTCCTGAATCCAAAATGAAAAAGCATAAAAAATCAACCAGCAATTATTGTCCAAACAGAGTCGATGCACAGACAGTAAATTGTGAGACAATTTTGGAACATAAAGAATAGAATTGAGCTTGACAAGATGTATTGGAGTTGGCAAAATAGAGGAACCAATGTGGGAGATAGGTAAACCTTCACGATTAGCAGTCTGTATTACTTCATTGGTTGGGTATGGCGTGGCCAATGAGAGATTACTCAACTCAGAGGTCATATGGTTATTAGCACCGGAATCAGTGAGCCAAACTTGCTGCTGCATTGGTGCAGAAGGCACTGAAGAAGAAGAGAATGAACCAGTGCGAGTAGCAGCATGCATTGCATTCAGTTGTGTAGAAGAAGCCTTTTGAAAACAAGTTTCAGCACTATGATAAGGGTTTCCACAAATCTGACATGCTGGAGATTCCACAGCATTCCTAAACCTGCAGGTATCAGCAAAGTGATTTTGCTTCCCACATATTTGACACCCTGGAGAAGTAGAAGCCAAATGATTAGTCTTTCCACAAATCTGACAAGGTTGAGCCTGAAAACCATAGTTTTGAACCCTTGGTGGAGATGAACCAAGAATGCCAAGAGCAGGGCTTGAATGAAAAGTCTTGTGAGGGCCAAACTTTGGATTAAAGTTCGAATGATACTGATTTCGACCCTTATTATTGCTGGTGAATGACTTATAAGCAGTGGAATGCGGACTGTTAGGATTAGAACCAGGACTAAAAGCAGATTGGTGTTTGGAAGAGAAACTATTGTTCTGTGCCACAAGTGCAGTTAACCCAAGTAATCCAGATACACTTTCAATTAAGGCTTCTTCCGTAAGTAATTGAGAACGAAGATCTTTCAAAGATATAACAATTTCACGACCCCTAATTACAGACCTAATGGTATTATATTTAGCAGGCAACCCATTTAGTGTAAGAATCACAACATCATCATCTTCAAACATCACACCGGCAGCAGTTAATAAATCCCTTGCTTCTTTAATCTTCTGCAGATATAATGTGATAGAATTAGTCCCTTTCTTTATAGTCTGAAGCTCAGACTTGAGTTGAAAGATACTTGCTTTTGTAACAGTAGAATACTGTTCTTTAAGTCTGAACCATAAATCCTTAGAGCTGGTACTGCCAATAGCACAGGAAATGGCAGCAGGAGATAAAGTGGCAGTAATCAACTGCATCAATGCTTTGTCATGCATTTTCCAAATCTTGTACTCATCTGTTATTGTTCGAATAGAAGAATCAGCACAGAGGACTGCAGAATCCGCAGATGATTCTTGAGCAAATTGCACAGGACACGGTGTTGATCCATCCACAAACCCAAAAATACTATGACCTTCAAGAAGCAATTGCATTTGAAAATGTCAAGCCAAGTAATTCGTATCATCCAATTTCATATGAACTGAATTTGAAACGGACGAAATCAATGAAGTAATCGGGGACTAGAGAATCTGTAACTGAGCAGTTGTGACCATTGTTACCGAAATCAAAGAAATCTTGAAGTAATTTGACTGAGGAATTATCACAAACACTTGGTGTGCACACTGTGTAGATCGCAGAACAGGGAGAACGGGTATAGAAGAAGAACCCTAAATTTATCAGACAGAAACACAATTTCACAGAAGAATATGGAGATGGAGCGGAAGCAGATCACGATCGAAGAACCGTCAAGCTGTTATGCTTGTTCCGGCGATGATACCATGTAAACCATGTAAACCAGTCGAAGGTTCTCAAGAACACAGAAAACAGAAATACAGTGAAAGAGATAAAGAAGATGAGAGAGAGGTTTAGAGAGAGAAAAGTTATATTTCCATATCTGAATATGATTATTCGTTACAACTGTTTACACCAACAGTATATATCAGCAAGCATAGCTTGCTCACTAAGCTACAATCTTTAACAACCTAACTGTACTCTTAATCTCTGGCCACATGTTTCTTTTGTAGCCATTGGATCTTAATACCTCTAACACTCATTGTGGTAGGACGTCACATGCCACTCTTCCATGAAATCTCGGTGATGAGCAGCTAGGTCAAAGCCTATGTGGACTTTATATAACCCATGATGGTGATTGGGGGTAAGAGAGAATGAGATGTTTTCCCAAAATTGTCAGTGTGGGTTTGTCGAAGAAGGGAAACTCCTGAGCATATTGTTTCTCGACTTCCTAGTGTTCGGTTGTGATGCTCTCAGCAATTATTTGACCCCAGGTTTAATTTCCTTAACCATTCGGCTTTCAGGCCGAAGCTCAAGGAAACTAGAGGGCTATGTTTGGACCCAAAATTACACCATCGGCCAATGCAATCAAGACTGTTAAGTAAGCATAGCTCCACACCGTCACATAGGAAAGTTAGGATAATTTTGTTGGTATTAGGGGATAATATTATGATTTTTAATCATAATAATTATTTTTAATAATGAATTATTTTGACACTTTTCTTATACGAGATAAATGTGATGCAAACTATATTGAAGCAAGCAGAATAGTTCAATTTAATTTGGGATTCTTAGCATTCAACGCGAGGATTGAGCATCATGCATTATGAGAAGAGTCCTAGCACGTGGTGGCATCAGTTGGTAACCAAGGTGGAGTCTAACTTGAAAGATTAATTACTTGAAGTAAGCTAATGTGATGCATGCATGGGATAATTATTAGCAAACTCGAGGCCACCAAACAGGTGAAGTGGATATTCTGTGGATAAAGCTTGATATGCTAGGGCTTTGGGACTAAGGTTTGAACAACGATTCTTATCTGTAGCAAAGACGGAATTGGCATGCCATGATTTGTTACGTGGTTTTGGCTGAAATACGTGGTTAGCACCAAAGATGTTGAGTGCAACTCTCATTGGATAATCATCTCTGCATAACAATTATTATTTGTGGTGATTGATGGTTACAGCTGGATTTTATGCTAAGTTAGTTCTATAAATACAAAGGCAGTGGTAACAGAATGACCCCCTCCAATTCAACACACAAATTTCCCTGCGCAAAGCTTCTCAACACCCTTTGAGATTTTATCCTGCTCCCATTTCTTCTCGCCAACACATCTTCAGTTTGGATAAACAACATTATGAAGGCAACTGGTGACATCTTCAGTTAGGATAAACAGCACTGGAGCTGTAGAATCAACCGATCAAAGAGCACCCTCAGTTTGGGTAAACAACACTATTTTGAGACCGACTGATTATTTATCCAAGTCTCAGTCGACAAGGATTTTCCGAGTCCTTATTGGTAGAGGTCATCTCATTAGCCTTCTTGGCAAAGTGAGGTGTTACATGTTATTACATTCGGCACATTGAAAGCTGACTTTGATATTGAACTTCGTAGAACTAGCAGCCTTGCCCTCAGGCTCTAGAACTCGAAGGCTAAGACGTGTTTCTTCCTCAACCCCAGTCGTAAGATCAAGAAGTCAATAGTGCGCCCAACATCACATCAATATATTTTACTCCCCGACCAAACTCAGCCAATGAGTTGGCACGCCTCGCACATAACCAAATGACGTAATTAGCTTATTAATTACTTGGCCTGTATGCCACGTAGGCTTGGTAGTTTTTAGGGTCAACAATATCCTACTTGGAACCTCCAACATAGAACGTATGTCTAACATGCAACCCATCCGGACGTTTAAATCAAATATAAACATGAAAGACTCATTAAGTTCTATGAAAACCCTTTGAAAAACCATGCAACCCTTAAGACGTGGTGTTCATCCTAAGTGAAATTACAATTATTAACCACAAGAAGCCAGCGCCAATTTCAGGGAACCTTCCGACCAAAATTACATCAAATTACTTTTCTAAATATCCTAATGGTGGCCAATCATCAAGAAAATTAGATAGTTTAAAATGGTGATTAATAATTCAAAACTTGCATACATAATATCATAAGCAAATTGAAAAGAAACTACATATTCTTGCTAAGGGTTGTGGCCTCGCCTGAGCGAAAGAAATTAGTTACGAATAATCATAAAACAAAATATTATTAAAAACAAGGACAAAAAACACCTAGAAAATAAACTCGAATCCAAAATAATGCGTGTGTTCTCCTCCTCTCCTTCTTTCCAACCCTAATGGCTAAAAATCTTTATTTATAAGGAGTTTTAACAAAAAGCCCACGATATTGTTCACTTTAACAAAAAAACCACATTTTTACTCTAAAAAGTCAAATCTGGTACTATTCACTTTACCCTTTATTTTGTCCTTATATTAAAAATCAAAGTTTTCAAGCCCTTTTCATTAGTTTTCCTTTATTTATACTTGTTGACCCTAAAAACTACCAAGCCTACGAGGTGCGCAGGCCGAGTAATTAATAAGCTAACTATGTCATTCGGTTGTGTGAGGGGCGTGCCAACTCGTCAGCCGAGCTCGGCCGAGGAGTAAAATGTGTTGATATGGCGTTGGCCGCGCTGCTGACTTCTGTTGGAAATGTGCCCTAAAACCAATCATATGATGATACTTTACGGACATTTCACATGTTAAAGTAATCTACTTTAATATAAAGGGCAAAGATTATTGTTTTAAGCCGTCTCATATAAATGTTATATGCTTAAACAATAAGTCTAAAGAATATGCAATTGGGAGAATATGATCTAAAGAAGTTAGATACATGAGACCATTCTCTTTCGTATACATATCCTAAACGTTCATGATCGTAGGATTGCTAATTGGGCATTGACAGTCCGTTAAAATCAGTACGTGCTATGTCTTTTCTTAGGGAGAATGACTGGTCTCGAGTCATTGGTGGGACTGACACCAAGACAAGAATGTAGGTGCTCAATAAAGCATGAGTCCATTGAACCCGATCAACGAGGAGTTCTCATACTCATGTCACATGAAAATTGATGGTTCCGATAATGCAAAGTAGTCCTTTGACCTAAGGCATCATAGTTGTCTTGTGGTTAGGTCCTTGATCTTTGACTATGTCAAAGTCACTCCATCAGAAGGTGTCCACAACATAGTTGGGGTTAAACCACTTAGCCATGGAGGCAAGTGAATGCGCAACAAGGGATCTCTAACCTTCAAACCGTTTGAGGGAGAATACTCTATGATATGATTAAGAATCTCTAGCCAAAGTATGAATGAGATTTCGGAAGTTGTTCCAAATCACATTCAAGGTAATCATATAAGTAAAAAAATCACATTGGATAGTAGATATGAATAAACTATCAAACCAAACAATGTGGTCAAGAGTATTGTATTAGAGAAATATTGTATTACATTGTAATTCTAAACTGAATAGGTTCTCCACCTCTTCTGATTAGCTTGGGTAACCATGACATACTGCTAGGTATCACCCCTGGTTTGTGGAAGCCCTAAACGTGTACAATCACTAAAGAGAGAATTGAAAGTAAGTTTCAATTCACAATTGATATGAAGAGTTATAATCACCCATTGCCTCGCTAAAAGGAACCTAATGGATCGTACACCGTGTAAGGTAGAGATTGAAGAAATAACGGAGATGAGTAAGGCTAATTAAATGGTTTAATTATTTATGGCAAGGATTAATTAATATGATGATTAATCAAACGAATAAGTTCGTTTTAGACCTCGGGTTAGTTTTCGGCTGCAAGGCCCAATTGGACTTGAATGTCAAGTCCAATAACTCAAGTTGTATGACAACTTGAAAACACAAAGGGCCTGAAAGCCCTATAAGGCCGGCCATATAGAGAAAGAGTAGTGAACTTGCTTTAATTGCAAGTTTGCCACTACATTGTGAGGTGGTATAAAGGCAACTTTATAGCCATTTCATCCTTGGGGTTTTCTTTGGAGAAAAGATGAGAACAAAAGCTCTCTTGACTCTCTAGGAGGCCGGCCACCTTGGAAGAGATTACTAGCATCTATGTCTTCCTAGGTCACTCATCTCTTCATCAATGCTCTCCTTGGTGTGGAAAAATTAGAGGTTCTCTATTTTAGGAACTTGGAAAATCCTTTCAACCATCCTCCTCCAAGAAATACATGGAGCTAAGAAGCAAGGAATGAAGGTGATGTGAAAATTAACTTAACACACAAATTAAACCCTCTTTTGATAATTGTAGTATATAAGTAAGTAGGGATCGTTCTTAAACCGGGGATTAGGAGGGATTGCTAAACACTTTAAACTGACTCAGATAGATAAAACTAAGCTTTAAAACACTTAACTCAACTTAAAGACTCAAAACAAGTTCACAAGACTCAAACTAAGCTAAAAACACTCAAAACTGCCTAAAAAACACAAACTGGGCAGATTTGACTCTAAACATAAATTTGGACGAATTTTGGTTTTAACTTGACTCAAATAACTTGAAAACACAATCTAAAACAGATTTTAATTAGTTAGACACTCTAAAATAAACGGGGATTTAGTTTTGGACAAAAATAAAGTAAACAAAACAGAAATTAGAACTAGACAGATTTGCACGAATTTGGTGGAAATAGATGGATGATGGGCTAGCTAGGAGGTCTTTCTCCAGACATGACATACTTGCATACAAAACAATCTCCAGTTGCTTTTTCAATGAATCATGAACCTCAACAACCCAAGTTAATTAGGTACGCTTAAATTAACTCTCAAATATAAGACCATAAGGTCCTGAAGTCACTAGGTTTATTGCTGGATCTGCAAAAGACAAAGGAATTAGACGCCAGACTTTATCAGTGTAATACACAGAAAAACCAAAACAATCCTTTAACCAGGAAATGAAACAATCTGCAATATAATATTTCAACTACAAAGGTTTTCTTTGAAAGCCGTACTAATGTAAGTAACCTCCGGTATGGATTGTCTATATTGTAAAATTGAAACTTGGCACAACTTGAGGGCCAGGTGAGACAATCAACCAGTAGTAGGAAATGCTTGTGATTTCATCAAGCGCTGATGCTACCACAACCCATATAAAGAAGCCATGATATACAAAGTTGCACTGGCTATTGTTGTAGAAAGGAAGATGACAACTACCTATTCATCCAAAATACCATACTGTAAGACATATTACAGATTCCTGTTCTCCGAATTGGCAAATTTGGAATTGAGAAACACCAAATGAGGTTTGGAAAAGCAACAAACAATGCATAGAGCTATCTCCATGGCCCAATACTAGGAAGGTTTGCATTAGAATGTATCAGACTATACAAATCTCAACAAACATCATAAAAAGAAACTGCTCTTATGCTCTTACAGAAGGAAATAGGTTTTTCAATAGAGCTTTGCCGTAGTCAATTTTTCATTTCTTCGAAAAGGAAATTTAACCCCGAGCAATTTGGTAACAGATAAATTTGTGACAAAAACCCTAAATAACAAAAACCCATTGAAAATAAAAAAACCCTTATCTTGATTTTGGGACTTGATTCACGTCGGCTGCGAGATTCCCGTGCCAGCCTGTCGTTTGGGTTCAAGACCTTTGAAAAGGAAACACAGGTCTGGGTTCGACGACCCAAGAGGAAAGACAGCAATTGGGGTCTACGGGGAAAGAAAAAGGGAAAGGAAGAGGGAAAGAAAGAGAGGGAGATTTGGGGTCTACGGGGAAAGAAAGAGGGAGGGTTTAATATTTTGTCCAAACTTGGAAAACTGCAAAAAAAAAAAAAAAAAAAAAACGTCTATTTTTCATTATTGGAAGGTCAAATTTATCACAACTCGCGCGACGTAGATATACAATTTGACGTCGCGCAAAGTGGTTTTGCGCGACGATCACATTAAGGCGTCACGCAAAGTATTTTTTTTTTTTTTTTTAAATTATTGAAAATGTGACTTTCCTCCTTTCAAATTCAATTCTTTTTTACATAAACCCCACAATAATATATTTTTCTAACAAAACCCACAATAATTTTTTTTACATATATATCATTCAATTTCTTAAGTGTTATATGACACATCCCGACCGAAGTCAGGGCATGCTGGCCATCACGTGAGAGTGGTGTAACCAAGTGCACAGTGCGGAAGCTAATAATAGTAATACAAGTACGAATAAATAAAAACCAAGCTATACACTAAGTAAATAACATACATGTGCAAACGTAAGTGTGAAAAAACAATATTCAGAGAACGGAAGACCTAGTGCAGTCCGGGGTAACAAACACTAAATAAACACACCCAAAGGTGGTCCTACATTGGTGATAATCTGTCAAATATGCCATGAATTCCTCGAGAGCCACCAAAAGAGCTATCCAAACTAGAACCTGGAGGGGCGCAAAACAGAAAGTGTGAGTGGGCAAAAACAAAGCTTTTCAAAACCATTTCATTAACAAAGTTTTAACCCCTCGCCGTAAAACCTGTATAGTTTTCCAGAAAATAGAATATGCACATATATATAAAACATGCTCAGAAGTATGCCATGTCGAATGCCTCTAATAAAATGTAAGTACTCAAGTAATGTCAATCAATGTCATGTAATCTGTCAGCCGGAGTCACCGAACGTGACCTGTACACCTGAATCTAGAGCTCAAATCTCAATCTCACTAACTACACCTGCACACAAGTCGGAACCACCTAAAGTGGTCTATACGACAGGACTGTGCACCTAACTTGGATCCAAGATGAATGTGTGGTGCAGGATGTGAACATCACGTGAAGGACTGTGTCCTACTCTGGGCGGGAGCACTAACACCGGGAATGCAGGTTATGAGCTCTCAATGCATCTCAATTCACTACTAAACATAAACATAAATCATAACTTACCTGGCACTTACATGTGCGTCCGCAGCACCCATCATATATATAAATGCAACTACTAATGCATAACAAAATAGGCAAACGCAAAGCTTGGCATTTAAAACATATAAACGTTTCAATTCATTTTCTGGGAAAAATCACAAGTATATAGGTATATACGGAAAACCAAAAGTCCACTCACTGGTATGTAGAAGGGTCGTAACCCCATTGCCTCGAGTGACTGCGCTCGTCCTCGGGATAGGTCTCACCTATATGCGAAACAACTATAAAAATGTTAATTTAAAGCACATAACCCAAACTAGGCAAAAACTTCTCATACAATGCTCAAATGGGGTGTGTGAATACACCAACGTGATCTACTCAACCTCACAAACATCCCCAAATTTTTAAAATAATTTTCCGACCCCTCACGCGCCCCCACGCGCTGGCCAAGGCACGGCCACACGCGCCGCCCACGCGCAGGCACATGCCTGGCACATTGACGACGTCAGTTAACGCTGTCAGGAATATTCCGTTATATTTGACAGATTCTGTTAAAGTTAACCTAACGCCGTTAGGAATATTCCGTCCAAACTGATGGAATATTCCGTTGTCTTCTCCGGCCAACCTCCGATGCCGTCGCAGTCGCTAGAAAACCGGGAAATTTTCCAAACTTCATATCTCAATCGTTTTTCACTCAAATTTCACGAAATTGGTACCAAAATGAAGCTAACAACTAGAGGAACAAATCCTTACCACTTTCAAGCACTAAAACCAACGGAATCTCGCTGGAAAAACTCCACCAAATCTGGCCAAACCTGCAACACATGATCCTGACGTCCAAAACCTTCAAACGAACCACCCCAAGCTTCCTAAGGACCTCACCAAGCTTCCTACAACCCTGAAATTCCCAAAAACACAAGATTTTATGTGTGCATGAACAGTGACCAAATCGGGGATCTCGAGTTCGATGTGAAAACAAGGGTTTCCTTACCTGAAATAGGTATGGTTGAACTCCTAAGAACCTCACGAGCACAAATGTATAGTTTTCTTCCACGATCCGTAACGTTTCCAATAGTTTTGGTGTTGTCCGTACAAAGAAGATAGGAAAGGGAGAGAGAGAGGGACTCGGGACAGGAAGAAGATGGGGATGAAAGTGTGTGGGTGTGTGTGTGGTCCAAAAATAGCTAGCCAAAACCCCCAAAATGACCACACAACGGAACAAAACACTAGGGGAAAAACCGCCATTTTACCTCTATGGTACGAAAAATCCAGGACGGGCTGTCACATTATAAGTATAAAATAAATAAATTAAAATCTACTTAGTAAATATATATACCATTGAACTTAATGGGAAACGCATTGTACGAAACTAGTTTCAAAGATCCAATCATCAAACTTGTTTGTATATAATTCAAGATCGCATACGCCAAAAATCGCAAAAAACAAACATGCAGAGATCAAGTAACGGGACAAAACTTTTCGACGGTTATAAATGAAAAATCATGATTTAACGGTTATTTTAACTTCGATTTTGATGATTTTTTACAGCTACACTCCTTGATCCTATATGAATACAATAAACTAATTCAATCGTCAATTTAAAATATTTACACAAGTGTATACCAAAAAATCTTACGTTATACTTAATAAAAGTATAAATAAACTTCAAGTGTTAGCGAATCTAATGTTTTGATGGGATATGCATTGTACGAAATTAGTTTCAACGATCCAACCATCAAACTTGTATGAATATGCTTCGAGATCGCGTACACCACAAATCGCAAAAAACAAACATGCAGAGATAAAGTAATGGGACAAAACTATTCGATGATTACAAACAAAAATCATGATTTAATGGTTATTTTAACTCCGATTTTGATGATTTTTTTACAGCTACACTCCTTGATCCTATATGAATACAATAAACTAATTCAATCGTCAATTTAAAATATTTACACAATGGTGGATACCACAAAATCTTATGTTATAACGAATATAATGTTTTGATGGGATATGCATTGTACGAAGCTAGTTTCAACGATCCAACTATCAAACTTGTTTGTATATGCTTCGAGATCGTGTACGCCAAAAATCGTAAAAAACAAATATGCAAAGATCAAGTAACGGGACAAAACTTTTCGATGGTTATGAACGAAAAATCACGATTTAACACTCTGATCTTAATGATTTTTTACAGCTACACGCCTTGATCCTATATGAATACAATAAACTAATTCGATCGTTAATTTAAAATATTTACACAAGTGGATACCACAAAACCTTATGTTATACGTAATGAAAGTATAAATAAACTTCAAGTGTTAGCGAGTCTAATGTTTTGATGGGATACGCATTGTACGAAACTAATTTAAACGATCCAACCATCAAACTTGTTTGTATATGCTTTAAGATTGCATACGCCAAAAATCGCAAAAAATAAACATGCAGAGATCAAGTAACGGGACAAAACTTTTCGACGGTTATAAACGAAAAATCACCATTTAACGATTATTTTAACTCTGATTTTGATGATTTATTACAGCTACACTTCTTGATCTTATATGAATACAGTAAACTAATTTGATCATCAATTTATAATATTTATACAAGTGGATACCACAAAATCTTATGTTATACTTAATGAAAGTATAAATAAACTTCAAGTGTTAGTGAATCTAATGTTTTGATGCGATTGCATTTTACGAAACTAGTTTCAATGATCCAACCGTCAAATGTGTATGTATATGCTTCGAGATCGCATACGCCAAAAATCGCAAAAAACAAACATGCAAAGATCAAGTAACGGGACAAACCTTTTCGACGGCTATAAACAAAAAATCACGATTCAACGGTTATTTTCACTCCGATTTTGATGATTTTTTACAGCTACACTCCTTGATCCTATGTGAATATAATGAACTAATTCGATCATCAATTTAAAACATTTACACAAGTGGATACCACAAAAGAAAAAGGCAATGCAAGAACCCCAAAAGAAAAGCAAAAGGAAAATAATAATAATAACAAAGACTTTGCGCGACGTAGGTCCAACTACGTTGCGCAAAGATGTTTTGCGCAACGCAGTTGTACCACACACTCATCTTGGATCCAAGTTAGGTGCACAGTCCTGTCGTATAGACCACTTTAGGTGGTTCCGACTCGTGTGCAGGTGTAGTTAGTGAGATTGAGATTTGAGCTCTAGATTCAGCCGTACAGGTCACGTTAGGTGACTCTGGCTGACAGATTACATGACATTGATTGACATTACCTGAGTACTTACATTTGATTAGAGGCATTCGACATGGCATACTTCTGAGCATGTTTTATATATATGTGCATATTTTATTTTCTGGGAAACTATACGGGTTTTACGGCGAGGGGCTAAAACTTTGTTAATGAAATGGTTTTGAAAAGCTTTGTTTTTGCCCACTCACACTTTCTGTTTTGCGCCCCTCCAGGTTCTAGTTTGGATAGCTCTTTTGGTGGCTCTCGAGGAATTCATGGCATATCTGACAGATTATCACCAATGTAGGACCACCTTTGGGTGTGTTTATTTAGTGTTTGTTACCCCGGACTGCACTAGGTCTTCCGTGCTCTGAATATTGTTTTTTCACACTTACGTTTGCACATGTATGTTATTTACTTAGTGTATAGCTTGGTTTTTATTTATTCGTACTTGTATTACTATTATTAGCTTCCGCACTGTGCACTTGGTTACACCACTCTCACGTGATGGCCAGCATGCCCTGACTTCGGTCGGGATGTGTCATATAACACTTAAGAAATTGAATGATATATATGTAAAAAAATTATTGTGGGTTTTGTTAGAAAAATATATTATTGTGGGGTTTATGTAAAAAAAAATTGAATTTGAAAGGAGGAAAGTCACATTTTCAATAATTTTTATAATAATTTAAAAAAAAAAAAAAATACTTTGCGTGACGCCTTAATGTGATCGTCGCGCAAAACCACTTTGCGCGACGTCAAATTGTATACCTACGTCGCGCGAGTTGTGATAAATTTGACCTTCCAATAATGAAAAATAGACGCTTTTTTTCAGTTTTCCAATTTTGGACAAAATATTAAACCCTCCCTCTTTCTTTCCCCGTAGACCCCAAATCTCCCTCTCTTTCTTTCCCTCTTCCTTTCCTTTTTTTCTTTCCCCGTAGACCCCAATTCCTGTCTTTCCTCTTGGGTCGTCGAACCCAGACCTGTGTTTCCTTTTCAAAAGTCTTGAACCCAAACGACAGGCCGGCACAGGAATCTCGCAGCCGACGTGAATCAAGTCCCAAAATCAAGATAAGGGTTTTTTTATTTTCGATGGGTTTTTGTTATTTAGGGTTTTTGTCACAAATTTATCTGTTACCAAATTGCTCGGGGTTAAGTTTCCTTTTCGAAGAAATGAAAAATTGACTACGGCAAAGCTCTATTGAAAAACCTATTTCCTTCTGTAAGAGCATAAGAGCAGTTTCTTTTTATGATGTTTGTTGAGATTTGTATAGTCTGATACATTCTAATGCAAACCTTCCTAGTATTGGGCCATGGAGATAGCTATATGCACTGTTTGTTGCTTTTCCAAACCTCACTTGGTGTTTCTCAATTCCAAATTTGCCAATTCGGAGAACAGGAATCTATAATATGTCTTAAAGTATGGTATTTTGGATGAATAGGTAGTTGTCATCTTCCTTTCTGCAACAATAGCCAGTGTAACTTTGTATATCATGGCTTCTTTATATGGGTTGTGGTAGCATCAGCGCTTGATGAAATCACAAGCATTTCATACTGCTGGTTGATTGTCTCACCTGGCCCTCAAGTTGTGCCAAGTTTCAATTTTACAATATAGACAATCCATACCAGAGGTTACTTACATTAGTACGGATTTCAAAGAAAACCCTTGTAGTTGAAATATTATATTGCAGATTGTTTCATTTCCTGGTTAAAGCATTGTTTTGGTTTTTCTGTGTATTACACTGATAAAGTCCGGCGTCCAATTCCTTTGTCTTTTGCAGATCCAGTAGTAAACCTAGTGACTTCAGGACCTTATGGTCTTATAGTAGCACTCCAAATCATAAGTCTCCAATGAACCACAATTGTGTTGAATACTCTCTCATTTGGACTCAATGAGACTGTCTAATATTTAGTGCACTTTATGGAAAGCATGTGATGTGACAGCCCGTCCCGAATTATTTGTAATATTAGTGGGAAAAGATGATTTTGCCCCTGGACGTTAATTAGTGTTGTAGGGTGTTTGATTTATTTTGGTTGGTGGGCTGCCATTTGGACCACACACACACTCACACACACCCATCCCTTTTTCCCCGTGACTTCCTCTCTCTTCTTTCTCTTGGATTTTCTTCCATTTCCTATGCCAATGTTCAGACAAACTTCAAAACCAACCTTTCGAGCACGGATCGATCTCTAGAAGGTAAGATTTGAACTCCTTGCAAGCTCCTGAGTTCATCCATACCATTTTTAGAACTTGAAACCCTCGAAAACCCGAGAACCCAGTTTTCATGCACTGTTCATGCACTCTACACTCATGATCGCAGAGATTTCATCGAGTTTTGAGGTTATAAGGAGCCTTAGAATCTTCTCACGAAGCTCGGGGAACAAGTTTGAAAGATTTTGGACGTCGGGATAACAATTTCTAAGGTTGGCCGGATTTTGCGAGATTTCTCTGGTGAAATTCTGGCATTTTTGGGGTTTCAAAGTGGTAAGGTTTTGTTCTACTCATTGTAAGCTTCATTTTGGTACAAATTTCATGGAATTTGGTTGAGAAATGGAGAAGATATGAAGATTTGAAAATTTTTCCAGTTTTCGGTGACGCAGACGAAGGCCGGCGGCGGCTTCGGCGAGGATCACCGAAGAAGAAGATGAATATTCCGTCAACTCCTAACGGCAGTTAACGGCGTTAGGTTAGTTTTAACGGAATATGCTTGCTTTTGGATGGAATATTCCTTAACGCCGTTAGGGATTCCATCTGTGTGCCAGGCACGTGCCTGGGTGTGGCAGGCGCGTGGGGGCGCGTGAGACCTCAGAAAATTATTTTTAAAATATAGGGATTTTCGTGAGGTTGAGTAGATCACGTTAGTATATTCAAACACCCCATTTGAGCATTGTATGAGAAGTTATTACCTAGTCTTGGTTATGTGCATTAAATTGACATTTATATAGTTGTTTTGCATATAGGTGAGACCTATCCTGAGGACGAGCGCAGTCACTCAAGGCTCGGAGGCTACGACCCTTCCACACTCTTCCACATACCAGTGAGTAGGCTTTTGGTTTTCTGCATTTACCTATATACTTAAGAGTTTTCCCAGAAAATGAAATTGAATGTTTATATGTTTTAAAATGCCATGCAAAGTGCCTGCCTATTTAATTATGTGTTAGTAGTTGCAAATATTTATGATTGGTGCTGCGGACACACAGGTAAATGCCAGGTAAGTTTATAGATTATGGTTGTGAATTAGTGGTTATGTGAGATGCATTGAGAACTCATAAACCTGCACCCTGGTGTTAGGGCTCCCGCCCAGAGTTAGGGCACAACCTTCACGTGATCGTTCACCTTGAATCCAAGGTAGGTGCCAGCCTGTCGTACAGACCACATTAGGTGGTTCCGACTCATAGTTAACTTGCGATACTTCGCACAGCCTTCACGTGATCGTAGCACTTGAGCGTATTTATTTACACCCAGCCTGTCGTACAGACCACTTTAAGTGGTTCCGACTCGTGTGCAAGTATAGTTGTTGAGATGTGGATTTGAGCTCTAGATTCAGTCGTACAGGTCATGTTAGGTGACTCCGGCTGATATATCATTTGCATTGATGGACATTACCTGGGTTACTTACATCTTATGTTGAGATATTCGATATGGCATATTTATGAATGTTGTTATTCTGAGCATGATTTCAATATATATATATATATATATATATATATATATATATATATGTATATATTCTATTTTCTGGGAAATTATACAGGTTTTACGGAGAAGGGTTAGAACTCTTGAGAATGAAACAATTTTGAAAAGCTTTGTTTCTGGCCTACTCACACTTTCTGTTTTGCACCCCTCCAGGTTCTAGTTAGAAGCGCTTTGGTGGCTCACGAGGACTTGACGGTGGTTCTGACAGAACAACACAAATGTAGGATCACCTTTGGGTGTTGTGTAATTAGTATTCGTTCTTCTGGACTGCACTTAGGCTTTTTGTGCTCTGAATTTTGTCTATCACTTTTAGTCTCACACTAGTGTGTTACTTTAACTAGCTTTTGGTAGTTTGGTTTTTATTTATTCGTACTTTTATTATTATTTTTGCTTTCGCACTGTGCACATGGCTACGTCACCCTTACGTGACGGCCAGCACGCCTTGATTTCGGTCGGAGTGTTTCATGTGAACATTCATGAAGAGTCAAAAGTTGTAACTCTTCATTAGGATAGACACATATATCCACCAAAAGACTTCGCTTCTAATTTCCAATCAATTAATAAATTTAATATAACAATAATAATATTGAATTTTCCAATAATTTTAGTATTTGAGTTTTCTCTACAAATGATTTTAAGCATTCAATTAATAATAATAATAATAATAATAATAATCTTAACTACATTAATAAAACTCTCTTTGTCAGCCAAAGAGGGTAAAAAGATAATTTTGTCTTCTACCACAAAACAAAATCATGGGCAGTAAAGTAAATTCAAACAAACTAATTTTTACAATTTTTTTTTTCAAAGCCTCACCCAATGGTGATTCTATCATCCTCAAATTTTGAAAAAAAAAAATTCTCTCTCTAATACACATTTCTTTTTTCTCCCTTTCTCCTTCCATTTTAAAATAATAAAAAAATTTATTTTCACACACAAAGTGTGGGGCATATGCTAGTAGTAGTAGTAGTAGTGGTAATAATAATAAATTCCAACATTAAAAGTATGAAAAGATCAAAGAGGATTGGTGGATTACGGTTCCGGGACATCGAGTGTTTGAACCTTGCAATGCTTGGTAAAGTGGGGTGGAAATTACTTCAAAACCCAACATCACTCCGGGCAAGACTAGTGCAAGAAAAATATCACTATGGGAAGAGCTTGATGGAGGTAGGTTTAGGGAGACGGACATCCTGGGGGCGGAAGGGTATCCTAGAAGGGAGAAAGGTTCTAAAAGCAGGGTTACCGCGGAGGGTGGGGAATGGTGAAAGCATAAGGGTCAAGAATGCCCCGTCTATTCCATTGCCATGCACATTTCGAACGAAATTGAATAGGGTGGAGGAGAGGATGAAGGTCAGTGACCTTATAGAGAATGGTATGAAGGATTGGAACTAGATATTCGTACGAGAATAATTTGACTAAGGAGAAGCAAATGCCATTCTATCTATAGCCAGTAGCCGTTTTGGGTGTGGAGACAAACTGGTAAAGCACTATTCACGGAGTGGAAACTATGCGGTGAAATCTGGATACTATGTGGCATAGTTTCTTGAAAGGAATGGAGAGTTGGGGCATAAACAATTTAATTGGCATGAGTTTTGGAATTTAAATAGTTTAATTGGCATGAGATTTGGAATTTAAAGCTACCTAACAAATATTGAAGTTTTGATATGGCAGTGCTGCATGGAGATATTTACGTTATGCCAAAATTCAAGGAGGAGGCGAATGAATGTGCAAGGGGTTTGGCGGTGGGGGAATCTCGAGTCCATTTATTTTTCTCCTGCCCGTTTGCATGGGCATTTTGGTTTGGAAGCTTGATACAACTGGACTGCAACACGATAAAGGAGGGGTGAGGGGGGAAGACTTCCCGTTGGTTTAGGAACAGGTAGTGAGGCGGTTTGGAGATCGTGAAAACAAAGAAACTACTAGAGAGTTCGGAATTCTGTGACTACAATGATTAAGATGGGAAATGGACAGATTGTTTGAGCTACATGGAAGGGTACTCTAGTGATTGAAATAAAAAATGGAACGAGTTGTATTACAGAGGTGATGCTAGTTCCTGGCTTGGATGAAAATTTGCTGTTTGGGTCAAATGATTCAACATGGATACTTCCTAGTGTTTGGAGATGATATGGTGGCAATATTTGAAGATAGATAACTTCAGTATCATGTGGCTACAGTACAGATGAAAGAGAATAGATACTTTCCTTTACTCATGAAAGACTTGAACTTTCAAAGTCTGCAATTACTTGAAGAGAAAGAAATGGTGTATGGGCTACCAGACTAAAAGGAAGTGGTGGAGTGTATGCAGGATGTGATGCAGGAAAACAACAGAAGAGCCTTTTAGTAGAGAACAAATGTGGAGAGCTACACAACCATTGGAGTTTATACATTCTGATGCGTGTGGACAAATGCAGGTGACCACAATGGAAGGCAATAGATGTTTTCTCACATTCATAGATGACTATACTAGAATGTGTTGGATTTATTTCCTGACTTGCATGTCAGAAGTGTTTAAGAGCGTTCAAGAGGCTCAAAGTTATGGTAGAATTGCAGTATGGCTATTCAATTAAGAGACTGAGAAGTGATAGAGGAGGAGAGTATCCTTTAATTTAATTTCTGAATTTATATGAAGACAATGGTCTTGAAAGACAATTGATTGTTGCCTACTACGTACCCAAAACTATTGTTGAAATGGCAAATAATATGTCACATGAGAAGAAGTTGCCTAACTATCTTTGGGGGAAGTTGTCAACAGAGCGGTCTATTTGCTCAATAGATGTTCTACAAAGGCAATACAGGATGATCATTTAGTGGGAGGAAGCTTGGAGTTAAACATCTCAAAGTTTTTTGTTGTGTTTGTTAGTCACATTACTAGACAACTGAGATAGAAGTTGGATGAAGCACTTCAATCAAGGGGATCTTTGTTGGTTATGGAAAGGCAGAAAAGGGGTAAAATAATATTTGCTCCTGACACAAAAAAAGATTATACTCTCTACAAGTGTGTTGTATGATGAAAATGCAATGTGAAATTGGACAACAATGTCAATTTCAGTGAACTTGCAGTTAAATGAGATGTTGAATGGACTTGAAAATGTTGAAGTGAATGTGATTGCAGGATCACCATAGTTAGAAGGGAGCAATTTTCAGGGGATGATGTTTCAAGATTTTGTGGTAGAAACTGGAGAATCAAGTTCTGCAAGCTTAAGTCATGTGAAATTGAAACCACTGAGTAATGTATATGCTAGATGCAATCTTAGAATAATTGAACTTGAGAAATATGAAGAAGATGCTACTTATGAAGCTTGGAAGAAAGCTATGGATGCAGAAATTGAGATGATTGTGCAAAATCAAGCATGGGAATTGGTTGATAGATCAACGGATAAACCAATCGTTGCTATCAAATGGGTTTTCAACACTAAATTGAATCTAGTTGGCACTATACAGAAACACAAGGCAAGATTGGTTGCTAAGGGGTATTCTCAGAAGCCTGGAGTAGACTACAATGAAACATTTGCTCCAGTTGCAAGAATAGACACTAACAAGTCTTATTTCACTTGCAAGACAACATAAGTGAACTGATTTATTGCAAATCAGAGCAATTGGCTGATATTTTCACCAAAGCGTTGCCAAATGATCGTTTCTTCTATCTGAGCAATCTACTAGGAGTAAAATCAAGAAATCAAGTTTGCTGCATTTCAGTTTGATTTTGTTCTTGAGTTTGTCTCTTACATTAGACGGCTAGGATTAGAACTAAATTATGAGCTAGATGCTTGACAGCTGTTATAGCAACTGGATGTTTTAAATTGTACATGTGTTGTGCACGTAAGGGTCGCTAGATATTAAGCCCTCTTTTCAGATCTCAAATGCTTTTGCTGAAATGAATGGAATAGGAGCAACGAACTCCAGTCTTCTCCTTCCTCGAGCTCTCCGATTTTTCCGTCATAAAAATTGAATTAAAAACTCAACATATACTTATTAAACACTAACATACTTGAATTAATCTCGTGTACAATGTTTATTATATTTAAGGTTTGACATAACCCACAATTAGTAGGTTTTTCTTAATTGATGAATACAAATACAAATTACTTTATGTACAAGAAATCCTAATTAAGGAGGTTTGAGGAAGTTGAGTAGAAGACTCCAAACTAATCAAAGTATCTTTAGTTTCTAACCAGCTGCCACTTAAGGGTCGCTAATTTTCGATTTTTTTCATGGTTAGGGAGGGTGCGATGAAGCATTAAGCCTCTGTTTGTACAGAGGGCCGGTGGATAGATAGATTGTTGAGCAGCTGCAAGGAAAAGAAACAGGCGTTCGTGAACACGGTGAGCTAATTAAGCTCCTTGTGGTTCCCAATGGAAAACTCTGGTGCATGACAGCCGATTGATGCAAGGGTTTTGACAGCAATCACGCTCTACGAAATGGGCAAAAGGGACGGGCTCTTGCCTCCTGCGAAAGCCTGAACTGCTAATTGTAGCCACTATACCCAACTTTTGGTTTCGCACGTCACCATTCAACAGTTTGTAGTAGATCCTGACCCGATTTCTTTTCTCCGCTGTGTAAAGTTTGTTTTTGTTCTGTTATGTTCAGTTTACAAGCTGTGTTAGTCGATGTTGCTACACATTCGATAAGATGATGGACATTGGTCTATTTATCAATTGCTTTATTCAATGAAACAGTGTGTTCTCTTACACCGGACAAAGGTTTTATGAAGTACAATACGAGCAAATACGATGACTCTTATGGTTGTACAAGGTGCCTAACAAGATGCGAACCAGTCTAATCATTTCCTTCATTCAACGAAACAATGTTTTCACTCTTATAAAAACAGATCTGATGACTCTTCTGGTTATACAAAGTGCCTATGAATTCAACCATACTTTTGACTTCAAGTATGTTTTGTTGTTGATATCAGACCTTGCTGGTGACGAAATCGTTGCCCGTTGATTCCCATATGGTGGTTCCGTCACAAGTGCAAAGCTTTTTGTAGTTCTCACCGACTCCAGCACTTCTAGCAATCACAGCAGCCGCGATACCAGAGTCCGACTTATCAGCAGTTTCATATATTGCTATTGACCTCCCAATAAGATCAGCAACTCTCAGCTTCTCTTTGACCCCAGAGAAGAAGGCATTACCACTCTCATCACTTTCCAGTGTTCCCAGGTCACCAAGCGGCTGATTATCATTAAGCATAAAACGACTCAGAAAATGCCATTCAAAGTCACTGTGGACGACAAGCCAGCAATATAAAACAAAGCAGAATTACATAAAACGGGAAGCGAGAGATCATTACCGATGGCTGAAAATGGAGGGTTCACAATACCATCTTTTAATTGCAACAGATACATATAGGCAAAGCAGAAAGCAGTAGAGAGCATTGAATTTGTAATCAACAAACAATACTGGAGAAACAAATGTATTTCCCCAGGAACATATCGTGGATGAACTGAAAATAGAGTAATAAATAAATCTTTAAACAGGTCTTGGGAAATATATACAGGCATGCAAACTTCTTTAACAAGAAGCAATTGATACACAGCAACAGAACAAACATAATAGAGTCAATAACCAATACAACGAAGGCAACTAAGTCCTAATTATTCAAACATTCTTTCCTTGTTTGCACCTCAAATAGAATAATAGAAACCCTAGACCATTAATCTAAATGTTTACTGGCAAGAGTTTCACTAATTGTTTTTACTGAGGTATATACGACTGAGTCAGATAATTAGTTACTAGGAAAAATCACCATAGATATCAGAGAGAAGTTTAATATCAAAGCGAACCTCGTTTGCTTCATTTGATGGTTTAAACACTTTTCCAGTGCTTTTAGCTCCATCTGTTAAATCACCAAATTCATTGATCGACCAACCATGTTTCCCAGGCTTCAACCCACTAAAGTTGGCCTCGATCCTAGCCAATTCCATATTAACCTGAGCTAAACGAACCACACCAAACACATCTGGACCTTTAAATTCAGAAACAGCCGCAGAAACCAAAAAATCTGTAAGCCATGAAAAAATATATACAAACTATATCAGTAGCATGAACTTTCACAATTACTTAAAAATTTTGAGCACTGAACCAAAATATGATTCAACATGCAATGATTTCTTCTGAAGTAGAAACAGGATTTAGATCATTTAACCGTTAAATGCTTAAACTCATGTTAACTGTTGGCAAATGAGTTCGTTTTTTATTGTTCAACTCAAACATTTTATAAACGGTAAAATTTGGCATTTTATCCACCAACTATACTCAAATCACAGTCCTGTATGTTCACATTGATGCAGCTCTACATGCTTGAATGATTGGCTGGAAAAAGGATATGCTTGTTTGAAAAAGAACCCTTATTCTATCTGTGTCATAGCTGTTCGGGGCAGGATTTCCGCAATAGCATCATGCTTAAGAATGGAGAAAGAAAAAAGATATAACCTTCAGGGATCCCCTGCCCAATTAATCTCACTTTTCGCCCCGTCTGCTCCAAAGCTTCAGTCATGGTCTTCAAAGGCGTTGAACCCAGAACCCTAACCACTTGACTGTTGAGGTCTACCTCTACACTTTTTACCCCTAGAGAAGATCCAATTGAATAACAACATTAGAAGATCAAACTAACAAACACAATGGGAAAAACAACCAAATATTTTCGATTGTAATGCAGATGTTCAGAAAAACTTACCCTCAACAGTATCTAACTTGTTCTTGACAGACTTAACACAACCGTCACATTTCATATCCACCATGTACTCTGTCTGCATACCAAACCAAAACCAAAAATTTATCTTCAGCAAAAATCAGCAAAACCCCTTAAAACTTTCATCACTAACAATTATTTACATCCTTAATTTTCTCATTAATAATTCCAAGCATTGAAACATCGTCTTTTTTTCATTTTTTTTACAAGCTATATACGAGGAGGAAGAGGGGGATTCGAGCTTGAGTGTAGAGGGGAGCACGATGCTCTAACCAACTTGGCTAAGACCAGGTCTGCCAATGCATTGAAACATCTATAAATAAATAAATTTCGGATCAAAAGTAAATAAAATTCTGAAGATTGAAACTTACCAGTAGCTCTGGCAACGCACCATCACTCTGCAATTCAAAACAAAAATAAATAAATAAAAAATCTGTAAAACGCTCAAAACGATCAAACAAACAAAACCCATAAGAAAATCCAAATCAAATAAACAATCAGATTACAACCCATTAATTTTTTTGAGAAAAGATTAGAACCCATAAATAAAAAAACCACAGAATTAATCACGAAACAAGGAAGTCGATTAATTTCAACGAACCTGAAAGGATGGCTTTTGCTCCGATGCGGGCGCGTCCATCTGGGTAGCCGAGGACGATTGGGCGAAGCTTGTAGCGAGGAACGGAGGGTTTGGGTTGAGCAGAGACGGCGCGGAGGAGAGAAAGGCTCTGTTTTGGGGTTTTGGGAATCGAAATCGAAAAGAAACAAAGGAGGAGGAGGAGGACGGAGAGAGGGAAGAAAGGACAACGGCGGCAGGAAACGCAGAAGCAGCTGCTATGGCAGTAGTCGTAGCCACTGACCTCAGAAATGCCATTTTTATTCTTTATTTTTGCATTTGGGGTTGGTAAACTTTAAACCTTAAACTTTTGGGAGTTGGATTTCTATTCATTTGTTTACATTATCAATCTCAAATTTTTTTACCAGAAAAATTTGTTGGTAATTTTGGGTTTTTATAATTACCAGTCATCTTCTTCCTTTCACCTGCTTGCTTGCTTGTTGTTTCATCCATCACAAAAAAAAAATTAGGGCAAAATAATTGGGTGTAATTTGTTGGTTGTTTATGGAAGATCCTCTTGGACAAACGTTTTTTTAAATATTTGGATTTACTTGCTTTTTAAAAGAAATAACAAATTAGCTGAGGTATCGGTAGAAGACAAGACACCCATAACACCTTTTTATTTTTTATTTTTTTATTTTTTATTTTTTATTTTTTGGGAAAAGTGGGATTCAAAAGGATCGCCAACGAGAAGCTTTTATTAAAACAAACATACACTTACAAACAAAACAAAGGCTCAATTTATTTCTAGAAACAAACAAAGAACTATCCTAAAGACAAAGAAAACACAGAAAATAAGCCCAACAACAGTGAAGCCCAAACAAAACCGAACATCCGAGAAACATTTACTGTGCTCTCCACCGCCAATCTGAGAAGCAACTAGCCATCCAATCCTCCATCCACCGCCGATCATCACCTCCACAAGCGCCACCTGCACACAGCCATCAACAAGAGATAGTCGCGCGAGAGAGAAGCCAACCATCGGAAAGAAACTCTAGGAAAATCCCAAGCAACACCGCCGCGAATGGCAGACAACAAGGAGAACGTGGTGGTGTGAGAAACACCCGAGCTAGATACAACAACAGAACTCTACACACAAACTCAACATAAACCATGGCTGAAAAACAAAGCACGGAAGGGCCATGAAAAGGGATACCCACGGGGGTTGAGGGATAGGAAAAGCCAGAGAGGAAAACGAGAAGAACTATTAGCAGATGGAAAGGGAGAAGAAAGAAAAAACAGAAGCAAAAAAACCAGAGGAAAAGGAGAAAGACCATCAACAGATGGAATGGGATGAAGAAAGAAAAAGCAAAAACAAAAAACCACCTGTCGACCCAGCCACAACAGGGATTGGCAACACCAAACAGAAGCACGATCGGGAAATCACTCACACAATATGGTGAGAAGCACCCTCAAACAGAGGGAATAACTCTCACAAGGAGAGAAAATAGTACTAGTTGCTTTTCCTTTGTTGGCGTTGTTCCTTTCTCTGCCTTCAGATTTGTTTAAACACCTTCTATCTTTAGAGTTTAGAATCACAACAAAACAAATCTAACTAGAGACTACTTGAGATCTATCTAGTAGAATCTCAGTTCACAGTAATTCTAGAAAGTGTGTTGTGTCATCATATTGTGTCATCACTTAGGCCATCTCGTTTAGAGAGGTTAAAGGTCTAAAAGTTAAAAATAGTCTAATTTGTCGAAAAACTCATATCCAATTGATGGCCAGACTATAATTTTATAAAGCCCACCAGACTATTACTTGACCAAAGGGGCATCAGGCTACCAAATGTAGCCTTTCTCTTTGCCCCTTTTTTGTGGCCTAACTCCGCAATTGCAATAATTTATTGAAATTCAAAGAATAGATTTGAAAATATCCAATGGTAATTAATTAATTAACTAATAAATTTAAAATATAAAATTAAAACTAATAAATTATTAAAGAGGCTATGTTTAGCATCTTCGGTTGGAGATGACATATAAATATAGTCTGAGATTCATCATTTAAAAATAATTTTTTGCAGTACTATAATGCTAAACAGGACTATGTTTAACCCTTTCGATTAAAAATGATCTCAGATTTATTTTGTATGAAATATATGGACCTCTTGCGAGGTCTATACGCCCCAACTAAGAGTTGTGCCAAATTGCCAATGTACTTCTGTGATTATTGTTTTACTTCTTCAATATAGAATGTGCTTTTGCATTCTTATTGACTTATATCGAGTCAACTTATACCAAAAAGAAAAGGTTCTATCTCGTTATTTTTATCTGATATGTATATTTGCAAGTCAAATATTACGAAGGGGAACTGTTATAAGTACTTTAAAATTTTCATTTTACACTCTTTGCAAGTATAATTTTCTTTCTGATTATAAAATATTTAGAGTGCAAAATATGATGTTTGGAATGTAAATAACAATTTTCTTACAAAAACCACTAATATTTTAGTCAAAAAAGGTACAAAATACAAGGGTCTCTTCTAGCCACTAGCCACAAAAGACTCGGTTCGCTAAACATATAACAGATTTGGATAAATCAAGCACCGTTGCAAAACCCAGTAGAATATATCTGAATAGCGTACAAATACAGAGCTTTCTCTAGTCACCGGCCACAGAAGAGTGTTCGTTAAAAACAAAATTAAAACTGCAAGTTCTTGACGCCAAAACGACTAACTCTGCAAGTAAGCTAATTATATGTCCAATACCATGTGGTGAAATGAAAGCAATAATAGTAATTTGATGCAAAATCTAATACCGGTAAACCAATTCAGAAAATTTCTAGCACGAATATTCAATTAGTTCGGACCTGTTTACTATTAAACTCTGACCAAGGTAAAAAAAAAAAAAATTTCTATCGCCGAGGCCCCCTCTTCCTTTATTGAAGTAAGTGCAAATGGTCCGATTCAAGATTTCCTAAGAATCAACTTAGTGAAATCTCATACTTTGTATATCCCGAAAAAGGATTCTTATTCTACCCAGACCAAAGCAAGATTTAATTTTCCTCAAGACTCAAAAGAGCACAGCTATAGGGCTAGTCACCTTATACTTATTAGAAACCCATCTCAAATATCCCTGACCAAATGATACACCTTCCTTCCCTGCACCCTTCTGTGCCGTGAACTTCACACGGTACGTAATGATCTGGTTGGCCTTCAGGAATCTAAGCTCCGGTGGACTCACATCCACATTCATCTTTTGTGGTGCTAAAATTTCCAGCTTGTAAGTAGAATTAGCCGGCCCGACATTCTTCACTGTCCTTGTGTAAAGCTGAGACCAAGTCTTGTTATTGGAACCTACTATGAGAGAAAAAGTAGGGTAATTTAGCTGTGCTTCTGATATTGATCCTACTTCTGAGCATTTTACTTTTTGTTGGGTGATGATCTGTATCTGTTTCTCTGTGTATTTCAAACCGCACAAGTATCGGATATAATCCTTCGGTTGTGTGTCGTATAGGAGCCCGGGGTCATTCGCTTTTGTAGGGTTAACATGGCCTGCACCTATTGCAAAAATGTCTGCTGGCCTAAGTGTTTGATCAACTATGGACTTACCTCCGAGGTTATGTACATCTGCGGTTGTCATGATTGCTGATTTAATTGCAGCTGGAGACCAGTCGGGATGGAAACTCTTGAGCAGAGCTGCAATGCCACTTAAGTGAGGGCATGACATTGAAGTACCTGAAATTGTGTTGAATGTTGCTTTAGACTTTATGGCCTTGTCCACTGGAATAGGCCATGCCGCTAGGATGCTGACACCAGGACCAATGATGTCCGGTTTCAAAATCCCAGGACTTGGAATGCTTGGTCCTCTTGATGAAAACGAAGCGACACTGGGAGCTTGCGAATCTCCAATAACAGTGCCTTTGAGTAAAATTGTGGCTGTAGGTTTGGAGGATGATTTTATATAAGACTTAATTTTCAACCCTGCGGCATAACTCACATGTGTTGCCGGAAGCACATGAGGGTCAGCTGATGTGCTATAGCCATCAATCTCTTGGTTCATGAGAATCATGGCAGCACCACCAGCTCTTTTCACTTCTGCCCCTTTGTCGACTCTTCCGCTCATTCCGCCTCTCTCGCACAGCACTATTTTCCCTCGAACATTTTCAAGCGTACCATGTTCGCAAGAGGGGGAAGAAGTGTTGCCAATTGTGCCTGCATGCACAAGGGGTAACATTAATTTCAAATTTGAGCTAAAATTCTTAGGCTGGAAGAGAGATTCCCCATTGTATGCCTTCTTATTCCCAAGACGTGTCGTTGCTCTTATGCTTCTGTCAATAGTGCTGGCGCCGACGGTGAGAATCCATGGGGCCACATTTGATAAACTAGAATAGGAAGGACCAGAGTTTCCGGCAGAGCAGCTCACAAAAATTCCCTTTTGCATTGCTCCGAATGCGCCAATTGCAATCCCATCTGTATAAAAAGGACCAGAGGGACCCCCAACGGAAAGCGAGATCACATCCACGCCATCATCAACAGCAGCATCAAAAGCAGCCAAAATGTCACCCTCGAAGCAACCCAAAATTGAGCATACTTTGTAGATTGCCAAATGAGCATATGGCGCCATGCCAACAGCTGTGCCTTTGGCCATTTCAAACACTGCGGCGCGTTTCACAAAATTTCCACCAGCTGTGCTGGCTGTGTGTGTCCCGTGGCCTTCTCTGTCAAATGGAGGACCTCCTGCAGGTTGCCCGTCTACGAAACTTCTTGCACCAATAAGTTTGTTATTACATATTGCCCCATCAAACTCACATTTGCCTTTCCATTTAGCTGGAGGAGGAGGCACTCCTTTGTCACTAAATGAGGGATGATCGGGTGAAATCCCGGTATCCAAAACTCCAATGATCACACCTTTACCATAATTTGCTCCTTTCCAAAATCCCGATCCGTGCTGCAAACCCAAGAAGTTGAGACTATGAGTTGTGTGCAAAGGCAGAATAGCCTCCAGATGAGCAGAAACAAACCCTTGTTTCTTTTCCATTGCTTTCACTTCCTCTGGTGTCAGCTTTGCTGCAAATCCAGTTGCCACATTGTGGTATGCATGGACAATTCGTGTCTGCTTCGAGCTTTCAATCATATTTTCTGGCAAAAATGACCGATACCACCTCTCCAAGTCTTCATCAGACAGTGCAGAAGGTTCCAGAGAAACCCGCGGCTTTTCTACCAAAACAATATAAGTTTGCATGCCATTTTGCTCCTCATCTGCAGCTACTAGTGACGGATCAAACACGAAAATGAAGCCAAGAAGATTAATAATCTGCAACACCATAGCAAACTTTTTGCCCTCCATCTTTTAATTCGATTGGGATAAACTCGAAAGAAGTGAAGATTTGTTTCAGTATACAATTCCAAACACCTAATGATGATTCAGTTTAAGCAAATGTGAAGGTTAACTTAATTAAGCTGTGATTTGATTGATTAACAGATTTCCAAATTAGGGTTATAAGCATATCACATGTGGCATAAGAGTACAATGCGGGAGTTTTGGAATATGCGAAGACTTGGTAATTGCTTGCTAATCCATATACAGTTAGAGCAATGCGGCGATAGACCTTGTGTTTGATTTTTTTTTTTTAGTCAATTGGTTTGCCATTATTGTCACAAATTAACCTTTAATGATCCACTAATTAATATGAAATTGTTGTAGGCATATTTAACTGAATAATTATAGAGTGGGAGAGAGAGAGAGGTGCGACAAGCACGATAGAGAGAATTTGGTGAATTCTAAGGTATGTATCGTTTCACCCCGTTGTACTTCAATTCATAGTAGTAGGGAAGGTAAATTCATTGTCCAATATGTATTGCAACTTAAATAGGATACTATCTAAAAGATATGGTAAAACCTCATAAGAATATCCTATAATTTACACAATCACATTCGTAAAGTAATTAGGACTGCAACACTCCTCATTGAGTGTGTAAATACTCAAACAAAATATGCAGTAGGTATTCAGCGGTGAAGTAAGGTCAGTTGATGAAGTCATTGGTACAACGGGCATATGTGAGTCTCAAATTAACAAAAGGATGGATTGGTAGTAAAACTCACAAAACCTCGCTATGGTAAACAAGTTAAAGGAGAAAAACTCATAGACTATGGAGAAACTTGAGAAGTATGCATAATGACAAAACTAAACGTTCACGTACAGGACGAAAGTAGAAAAACCTCACAAGGGTATGACCAGTCCAAGATGGGTGCTTCATTCAACCTAGTTAGGTAGTAATAACTCAGTGAGAAAAATGCTCCTAAGGGAAAAGAGTGTTAAGATCAAGTGAATATAATTCTAGATACTCTCCCTGAGTTTAGCAAAACTTCCAAAAATAAGAACTACAAATAATTCAAATAAGATAATTTATTCCTTGGATGACTTTGACAATGACTTCGTGAAGAGATCGGCCAGGTTGTCATGGGAATGGATTTGCTTGACTTCAATGTTCTGATACTTTTATTGCTGATGTGAAAAGAGGAATTTCGACAGATGTGTTTTTGGTGAAGATGTTTTTGGAACCCAATAACATTTTCTCTAAAAATTCTTTTAGTCATTTTAAAAGCACTTTTATACGAGCCTGAAAATGTTCTTTTATTCTTAATAATTTTGAGGTGTGTACTGTTGAATTCTGATTTAGCAACATATGCTTCCATTTTGCATATTACGTTACTCATGTAAAAGGTCACATTATTTCATGCTATGAGATGACTAGTATGAAGATAAAAAAATAAAAAATAAATAAATTCAAAACGGCAATTATACAATTTTCAGCAGTTAGAAAAAAGAGCAAAAAGACTAAAGACAAGAACTGTTAATTTCAAATATTCAAGCCAAGTTACACAGAGGAATATTAATGATCATTCGCATTACTTTTAAATATTTGATGATCATCATCAAGTCAGGCTATACAACGTTTATCCACAAATTCACAAAAACAAAAAAAAAAAAAAAACAAAAAAAAAACCCTCTTGTATAAACGTAAACTCAATTGAATTACATATTGTGGATATATAAAATAACCACATTTCAGTACAAGAATGACATGTGGATGTTTAGTTCAGTATGACGGTTTTACCTTGACGTTGTGAACATACCACACCAGACCTCAAATGCCTGCCCTATAGGTTGTGGGTCTTTGGGACCACACACATATCAAGTGTCATTCAAACATGTGATATCACACTTCTACCACCGTGCCTTCTTCGGTACAAGGAGGCACGAGTTGACTCTTCGGAGTCTTCTTTGGGTGTCCCGCGCTACGCCGACACTATTAACTACCAAAGATCTTTCAGGAACTTTGTGTAGTTGCCCACAGAGAATGGTCTGCATCACACTAGCAAAGTATAGTTTTCTCCCTTCTCTTAAACTATTCTCTGACATGTACATCAGAAGTCCTTTCTCTTTTTCTCAAGTGTTTGTCAATTAGACTAACGGTTTTCTTATTATTAGTGAAGCTTTGTCAATTCAACCTTGGACGAAATTTACATCCACTCATACTTAATGAGGAGGTATCATACTTTGACGAAACACGAGGAAAGCATTTCAACTCCTTCAAGATTTATGTTGGAAAAATTAGGGTCTAATTGCTATATTAAATCACATAAAAATTTTAAGAAATAATTCATGCAATTATATATCAAAATTAATGCATGTACATGAGTAACCAATGTTAAATGAACATGATATAATGGATTAGAAAAACCTAGAAAATACGGTTAAGACAAGCGTTGGACATTTGTCCTTAAGACAAATTTACGCCCCACTATGGTGCTCATGGTTGATTGGTGCATGTCTCCCAAGATAAAACGACCACGTCCTTGTAATGTTAGAGCGCCAAATCACAAGGCTCTATGAACCACAATTGTGTTGAAAACTCTCATATGAAATCAACGAGACTTTCTAATATTTTATGCACTATATGTATGTATGATGAAAAGTTATTTTGTGATTATAGGGGGCTTTCCTATTTATAGAATGTAAGATACCTATTTGGAAAGCATGTGATTATTCATGAAGAGTCAAAAGTTGCAACTCTTCATTTGAGTAGATACATCTTTCTACCAAAAGGCTCCACTTATAATTTCCATTCAATTAATAAATTTAATATAATAATATTATTATTAAATTTTCCAACTATTTATACAAATATAAACGACAACTTTATTCTGAATTCAATTTTTACTGGCCAGTTTTTATTGATTTTTAGAGATTGTCATCTTCCAATTGCTGCCATATGAGATAATGGCATGGGTCGTAAATACCTGATGTGGGAATGTTCGTTGCTTACTTATGTGATACTGTTATGCTATTTTAAAAGCTTGTCACTTAATTACCAGTTAGTATTACGGCCTAATAGTATTCCTCTTCACATATAAGTGAGAAGTCTTAGGTTCAATTCTTGTCAAAAACGAATTTAAACCACATTATTACTAGTCTATTATAAGACATAGCTTACTATCTTGGCCCTCTTAATGTAGAGAATAACATTTGTTAAAAAAAAAAAAAAAAAAAAAGAAAAAAAAAAAAAAAGAAAAAAAAAAAGGGTTGTCACTCAATCAACATTATCAATTCTTCAACTAACTATTCAAATTTTATTTTCACTTTTAAGTTTATCTTATCTTGATAGGGCTAAGGTTTTGCTTTTCCAACTCTTTAGTAAACAATGATTAAAATATATCAAGCGACCCAATTTGCTAAATTGAAAATGATTGTTTGCCACTTTTTCAATTTGTTAATTATGTTGCTACTTTCATTGAAGATGCTAGGGTAGGGATGACAACGAGGTGGATTGGGTTCGAATGTATCTTCATAGCCGAACCTGTTTATTTTCGCAAAACTCGAAACTGTAGAATCCCCAAATGGGGTTTCTCTATAACCAAACCTGTCGGGTAATATATTTTTCATTGGGGAATGGTTTTCCCCATTATGATATTTATATATTTATATTATTAATTAAATAAAGAATTTTAAATAAAAACGATATTAAATAAATTGCTATTATTAATACAATTGATACAATGGATCAAACTGTTGTAGACCTAATTTACTAAACAATACAAAGGACAGAGAGAGAGGGGGTGCGACATCAGTAGAGAGAAAGAGAGAGATGTGTAATTGTGAGGTGTGTGTTGTCTTACCCCATTGTGTCTTTATTTATAGTAGTAAGAAAGGTAAATTCCTTACCCCAATAAGATTACAACTCTAATAGAATAATATCTAGTCTAAGACTGCAACACTCCCCCTCGAGTGTGTAAATACTCAAGTAAATAGCGCATCAGGTCTTCAGTGAAGTAGTAAGTACAATTGATGAACTCGTCGGCACAATGAGCGAATGCGTGTCTCAAATCAACAGAAGAATGCATAAAAGGTAAAACTCACAAAACCTCGCTATGGTAGTAAAACCCAAGGTGGGATAAAAACCCATAGACTAAGGAGAAAAGTGAGAAGTTGCATTAAGTCAAAATTTTATGTCTTCTGGACGCAAGTAGAAAAGCTCACAAGGGTATGACCAACCCAGGATGGGTACCTCTTCAAAACCTAGTTAGGTAGCAAAAACCCAGTGGGAAAAATGCTCTTAATCATAGGGAAAAAGAGTACATTAAGATCAAATGTGTATACTTCTGGATACTCCCCTTGAGTTTGACAAAACTTCTAAATGAGAACTACAAGCATTGCACATGAATAGTTAGGCATACCAATTCCTCGGACAAGCTTCTAGAAGGTTGACTTCTGAAGTGACGTCATGTAGAGGTCGGCAAGGTTGTCTAGGATCGGTTTGCATGACTTCAGTTTGTAGATGCTTTGTTGATGTGATGTAGACACAATATATCGTGAAGTGTGGCGAGTCTTGGAACGATTCAAAGATCTTTCAATTAAGGTCATATCGTGGACCTCCAAGATATTATGATATCCCTAACGGTAAAGACATAACCATTTGGCCGAATCTGTAGTACCTTCATGGTAGAGGAAAAACATCTTTAATACCAATCTAGTGGCTGCATGTAGGCGCATTGCTGCATCTTTACTAATAGATCAACAGCGAATGAGATGTCATGTCTTACTCAATGGGCTAAGTACAAGAAAGCACAAAGTTGAACTTGGATATGGAACTTCGGATTCATAACCTCTTCAAGGGTCTCATTTGCATATAGCATATGGAAGATCATAGGTATACTCAATGGTAACACCTTTGGGGTGTAACTCAACTAGTAGACCAAATACCGTCTAAACAATGCTTGAACTGTCAAGGCATAAACAAGTTTTCCCAAGATCATTCATCTCAAATTCCATCTTTAGATGCGAGGCAGTTTTCTCAAGCTCTTCCAGAGTCTTAGTGAGATGCATGTCATTGATATAAACTGTAACTCTAGCAATTTGGAATAAGACCTCATAGTTTAACACGCAAGGTCATTTATTCATATTCGTAACTGATCAAATAATCACTTGGACAAAAATACCACATCCGCCAGGTTGATTCAATTCGTAAGTGAACACCTCAAACGAGTTAAGAGGGTGTTCCGTGGTTTGGAACTATTTAAACTAGTCCATGTAATTCTTCAGGAACTTACATGTCAATCTCCGTATCAATATCCCTATGGAGAAACACTAACCACACTTCATTATGCTGCAGTCAATCACAAGTTGTCTAAGAGAACCATTGTGCCATAAGGCGTGCATTACATCACACTGTTTCATTCTTCTCATTACACTTCATTTTCCACTAATAGCACGACAGGGTTACCTTGGGCAGTGTAGGAACTATGGGTCCAAAATAAAATTTTGGTAAGGAATTTAACCTGAATTGTGATTTCAGTTTTCTAACTAGTTCTTAGTTCTCATTCTTCAACGTAACACAGTTTGATATCGTCTTTTTTCATTTAAGTCAATAGCTACCATATAAGTGAAAACATCATCGATGATAATCTCATTCCAATTCCATTATCTCATCCAGACCAGTATAGTGAACCAAGAACTTCAAGTCTTAAGAGTAATCCAGATTAATCTTATGAGATGGAAATGATTGAGACATCGATTGAGTATGAATTCGTTTTGTGCCATGATCTTCCTCTTCTAGACATCATCGATGATAATCTCATTCCAATTCCATTATCTCATCTAAACTAGTATACTGGACCGAGAACTTCAAGTCTCAGGAGTAATCCGGATTAATATTATGAGATGGAAATGATTGAGACAGCGATTGAGTATCGATTCGTTTTGTGCCATTATCTTCCTCTTCTAGGGAAGTAAATCCTATGAACCGAATGATATGTCATGCTTCAGGCTGAGACAAATTGATTATCTATCCGCCGATGTACCCAACTGTCCAACATGGATGGCTAAACCATCCAACAAGGGCGGCATACCCTTCGGGGATGTTGACTCAACGTTCGTTAAGTACGTCTATCCTTGCAGGTATGTTTACAGCTAGTATATCATCTCGTCACTTTAGCTAGATTATAGGAATGCTTTTGGAGCAACATTCTGAAAGCTAGAATTCATCATACTTGCTTATCACAGTTGTGCTGTACGGGGATTGAGATGAGACATAGTGGGCAACGTCCAAGCAAATTTACGTCATTCTCCAAGAACGTTGATGTTTTTATCTCCCCCTAATGGTAAGAAGACTATCTTATGGAAGTGACAATCCGTAAATGAGTAGTAAAGAGATCGCTTGCAATGGTTCTAAGAGAGCTAGTGTGAAGGAGAATCATAATCATAAAAGATTCACATCCTTATGTGAGGACCCATATTGGTACGTTACGGCGGCGCAACTTGGCACATGGAATGCACACCCAAAATGCATAAGTACAAAACGTCAGGTTCGTACCCAATAATCAACTATAACGTCAAATAGGTTGGGTGGCAATGGGCCTCAAGGCGGACCAAAATAGCTATGTACAAGATTGCATAGCCCTAGGCAAAAACCAAAAGCTTGGTGCATTCACCAAGGTCCGGGCGATTAATTAAATTTCACTTTATGATCACTCTGCGAGGTTGTTTGGGGGTGAAAATGGGAATTCAATGCCTAATTATAAACCCAAAAGAAATGCAATACTTTATCAAAAACCTTCGATATAAACTCTCCTGCATTATCCAGTTTTCCAAACTTTATGGGATAATTAAGGTGGTGATCCCCTAAAATTAGCTAGGAGGTTTAGCAGCAATGTGTGTAGACAAACATGTAATCAGTTTGTCGATTCATCAACCAAAACCATAAAGTAATTATATGGTCTACATTTCGATTGGATTAGTCCACATATATTCCCTTAAATCCACAGTGAAAAAGAGTGATTTCATATCTGTGTGAGGGATGATATAGAAAATCAAATTCCCTAATGAGCGGGCTTGTCAAAGTGTGCTTGTAAGCACAAGATCTTTACTTCGGGTAAAGAGATGCATTGTAGCATCATTGTTCGACCTAAGTGTCCTAAAAAGTTGTGCCAAGGCAAGTACATTCTCGAATCACCAGGCTTTAGCTTGGCCACATGTGGCGTGTCCCAGTTGGGAGGCAGCTCATTGACCCCAAAATATAGCTTCTGACTTTGAATTTTGGAGGTGGTGCAAAGATATTCCACTCTATTTTCTTTAGTGGTTTCATTCATGATCATTGTTCTTTCGAATATCCTTAAAACTCAACGACGTTCTTCAGGAACATGGAGAATATAAGGTCTCCTAAATGGTAATTCAATACCATTCATACAACGAGGAGAGTGGCAATGATCTTAATTAGGTTGGATAAATCTAAAGTCGTTGTTAGAGATGTGATTTAGGCATAAAGTTAGCATGTGTAGTATCACATTCATCTAGACGACTAACTTTCCCACATTCGTACCTAATCACGTGTTTAATTGAATTCGGTTGCATGTATTAGAATTCAATTAGCTCATATTCGAGGACAATATCAATAACATTATCCATAACTTAAACAAGCACCAAATGTGAATCCAAGAACATCGAAGAGTTACTAAGGGGATTTGGCCAACAAGGTCATTCATGTCTACATTCTGCTCTTCCAACGATATTTAGTGGAGCAAAATTAGTCTTACATTTTGACTACGAGAATGGTACTCCTCAACGACATTGGTAGGGGCATGAACAGATGCATAACCAATTATCTATTACATTAAGACGGAAGTAGATTATGCAAGGTTGAGGTTCAAAAATATGATCCCTTATTCTTGAAGTTTTAGGTCTTAGGTGCCAAGGATCATGCTTTGGGCATGATGCCACACCCAAGCCTTGATTTTGCCATACATTGTGAAAACAAACTCTTAAATTGGATTGTGTGAGAGTGATAGGAGCATATTTAGGCGACTTAGCTAGCTTATTCTTGTGGATTTGTGTTATTATTTCTTAGTTAAGGTAGTATTTCAACTCATTTTCGTGTGTTTGTAGGTCCAAAGGGTTAAAGTACCAAGAAAGTGCATTTTGGTGCATTTTGGAGCAGTTTTGGGCACCAAATGGATAGGTTGTATATGGGCCAACATGGATGGACGAATTTGGAGTTCAAAAGGCTAGAAATCTGATGAGATGATGAAGGAACTAAACTCAAGAAAAAGTGGATAAGGAATTAGCTCAAAAGAGGAAACATTATCCAAAACCTTATCCAACATTATCCAAAGCCTTATCTTATCTTATCCTATCCTAACCTTATCATGCCTTAATCCTAGCTGCAAGGGGACCTAAATAGATATTTCTAGAACCTATTTCTAGAAGCATTCTCTTCTAGAAGTCCCAAATCAGCCACAAAGCACATTATTTCTAGAAACCCTACAAAGGTGCCGCCTATTCCCTTCTAGAAGGCCTTGCCTTGCCTTGCAAGCCATTCCCTCTTTCCCTCCAATATGTGTCACATCCCTCTAGGCCCTATCCCTTATGGATTCTGATTTATAGGGCCTCATTCCTTGTGGATTTGGGTTACACAAATCCTTTTATGAAACTAATTGGGCCAAACCCTCTCCTAAGTGGATTTAACTCACTTATTCCGAACTATATAATCATATTTTCAGCCACAAATTCGTATGAACCCCTTATGCCATTCAGAAAATCCTTGTTGCAAGCCATAAACACCATTCTCCATCATTCATTGAATCCACACACTTCCATACATAATCTGCCGCACCCTTCCGCCCTAATCAGCCATCATTCATCATCCCAAGCAAGAATACATCGTTCATAACCACCAAAACCACCACCCACACCTTGTGCCGCAGCAAGGAAGAAGGTGGAAAACCCTTGTACGTGCATGCCATTCGACTTGGAGTTGCTGGACGTTTTAGGTGTAATCTTTCTTGTGTTTTTCAATGTTTAAATTCAAGAATCCTTGTTTTGTGAGTATGAGGAACTAATCCCCTCTTAGCTAGGGGGAATTTCGAAACCATGGCCATATTTGCATTATGATTTGATTACTTCCAGTTGTGATTTCATGAATTGAGAATTCAATTTACTTATCTATTTGAATTAGAACTTGTTTATGTATGTGGGTTGAGAGTGCACACTTAATTTGCATGCATAAATTTAATGCCAGGATATAAGGGATCTTCACCTAATTGTTGTGAACTTATATACATGAGTAGTAAAGGTTGTTAGTTACAATCATGTTAAGTAAATTCTTGGCATAAGTATCATGCGCTTTCATACTTACGAATGCCTCATCAACACTTATGATTTTCATAGAATTTAATGATCTTTGATTGCTTCTCTATTATGCGCTTTCATGTAGAGAACTTTTGAGGAATAATTTGATTGCAATGCGCTAATTCCATTCAATTCAATGACTTAAGGAAAATCTGAGGGTTAATTTAAGCGTACCTAATTAACTTGGGGTGTTGAAGTTAATGATTCATTGAAAAGGCAACTGGAGATTGTTTTGTATGCAAGTATGTCATGTGTGGAGAAAGACCTCCTAGCTAGCCCATCATCCATCTATTTCCACCAAATTCGTGCAAATCTGCCTAGTTCTAGTTTTTATTTTGTTTACTTTATTTTCGCCCAAAACCAAATCCCCCTTTATTTTAGAGTGTCTAACTAGTTAGAATCTGTTTTAGATTGTGTTTTCAAGTGTTTTGAGTCAAGTTAGAACCAAAATTCGTCCAAAATTGTGTTTAGGGTCAAATCTGCCCAGTTTGTATTTTTAGGTAGTTTTGAGTGTTTTTAGCTTATTTTGAGTCTTGTGAACTTGTTTTGAGTCTTTTAAGTTGAGTTAAGTGTTTTAAAGGTTAGTTTTATCTATTTGAGTCAGTTTAAAGTGTTTAGCAATCCCTCCTAATCCCCGGTTTAAGAACGATCCTTACTTATATATATACTACAATTGTCAAAAGTTGGTTTAATTTGTGTGTTAAGTTAATTTTCGCATCAAATTTTGGCGCCGTTGCCGGGGGGAGCTTTAGTGGACAAAGCACCCATGGCTACCAAGACTCTCATTGCCAACCGAGCTTTAAATGCTCAACAATATGAAGGCGTTGGTCAACGGGACATACCACGGCATCAACAAGTTAATGAGGTAAGTGCTATTTCCGAACTTCAAAATCAAATGGCTAATCTTACTTCTCTTCTTTCGCAGGTGGTTGAAATACCAAAGGTACAAAGTATGGCTGTTTGTGGCGTGTGCTCCATGAATGGACATCTCACGGATAAGTGCCCACAATTGATCGAGAACGGAGCGTGGGAATCTGCCAATGCCGTGGGTTATGGGAGCCAAAACCAACCAAGGAGTGATCCTTTCTCTAATACCTACAATCCCGGTTGGAAAGATCATCCAAATTTCAAATGGAGGGAGCCTCAACAATCCCAACACCAAAGCGCATTTAGGCAGCAACCTCCGGGATTCTACCAAAGGCCATATGCACCCACACAACCCCAAGCATAACCTGCCCAATCCAAATCAGGTTCGTCCATAGATAACGATCAAAATTTTCAATTACTAACTTCTATGGCACAGTGAATGCAAAATAGGGACAAAAAGGTTTACTCCTTTTTCAGAATAACATTTTTGTACCTTTAATATATGTACCTAGGATTTAGAGGATTATGGGGACCGTGACGCCACTTTATGTACTTGGTTAATAAGATTTTGTTGCTTAATCCTTGCAAACAAGAGAAAACGGTGCCATGAAACATGTGATAACCATCATTATTGATGCTTAATCCTTCCATATACCCACATTATTATTGATGGATCGTTAAGGTTTTAACAAGAATGATAAACCAGGTGGCAACGCACAATGCAAGAACATCCTCCAAATTTAATCCAATCAAATTAATCTATCTAGTCACATGCATAAGCTATAGAGAAATAGATGGTGGCAGAAAGAGAATAGCAGCGAGAAGCTGTTCTGTATTATGAATAAATTCCTTGATAATCTGTTTATCATATTGATACAAGATATATACAACCCTATAGTTGACTTTATAAAGCATAAAAGCTAACTAATAACTCTTGATTATTTACATAAACCAATATGGAGAGAATGAAGGGATCACGGTTTAACAGCAGATATGTTGGAGAGATTTGAGGTGGATTTAATACTCTTGTCATCCCCCCTGAAGAAAAACGAAAGAAAGTGTAGATTGAGCTTGGAAGCAAGGAAAGAGAACCGATCGCATGAAATTCCTTTGGTGAAGATATTAGCGATTTGGTGATGAGTGGAGATGTGTCAAGTTTGAAGGACACTGTGGGGGAGAAGTTCTCGAACAAAGTGGTAGTCAATCTCTATGTGACGAGTACATGCATGAAAAACAGGATTGGCTGTTATGTGAAGGGCAGAGACATTGTTGACGGAAATGCAAGGTGGAGTATGAAGAGGAGAAAAATAGCCTCCAAACTTACATTGTTTTTCTCAAAAAGCCCGTCTCCTCGAAATTTTCTGTAGAACCAGATTTTGACGGTATCAGTCATTTTTGCCTGAAACTATTGCAAATTCAAACCAGCAGAGGATCGTTCATACATACCGCACTGTGGTCACTGGATTTGCAGCTAAACTGACACTAGAAGATGTGAAAGCAATGGAAACCAAAGAAGGGTTTTTGTCGGCTCATCCCCAGAAAAACGTTTCTTTGCTAACTACTCATAGTCCTGACTTCTTGGGGTTACACCAAGGATATGGACTATGGAAACGAGCAAACTATGGTGAAGGTATGATAATAGAGCACTTGGATACTGGCATTGGACTCGATCATCCTTCATTCAGTGACGAAGGAGTATCCACTCCTCCAGCTAAATGGAAGGGCAAGTGCGACTTCAATGGAACAATGTGCAACAACAAGCTTATTGGTGCACAAAATTTTTTGGGTGCAGAAGAAGGGAATATTACCGGAACACCATTTGATTAACATGGACATGGGACCCTTACTTCTAACACCGCTGCTGGAAATTTTGTGCAAGGCACCAGTGTGTTTGGAGACCCGAAGGCATGGCACCTTATGCTCATTTGGCAATGTACAAAGTCTGCTACGGGCCTGGTTGTAGTGAAGCTGATACGTTAGCTGGTCTTGATGCTGCTGTTAAAGATGGCATGGACGTGCTCTCCCTCTCACTTGGAGGCTTCTCATTATCGTTCTACAATGATGTGATTACAATCGGTGTAATTGCAGCAATTAAAAAAGGAATATTTTTCAACTATGCAGCTAGAAATTCTGGACCTTTCCATGAATTTTATCAAATGAGGCCCCATGGATTCTCACAGTTGGAGCAAGTATCATTGACAAAAAACTAAAATTGAAATATGAGAAGCTCAAAACCTATGGCACTATTACAGAGATACGCTTGCTCCCAAGGTCGCTCACTTTTCATCCAGAGGACCAATCATTCCAAGCCCTGGAATTTTGAAACTCGACATCATTGCACCCGGCTTGGACATCCTAGCAGCATGGCCTAAATTAATGGACAATGCCATAGTTCCTAATCCTAAGGTAACATTTAACATAATTTATGGTACCTCAATGGCAACTCCTCACCTAAGTGGCATTGCAGCTCTGATCAAGAAATCACACCCTGATTGGTCTCCAGCTGCTATTCAATATGCCATCATGACAACCACTGATGTACTAAACATCGCAGGCACGCCCATCGTTGATCAAAGGTTAAACCCGTGGACGTCTTTGTAACCGATGGAGGCCATGTCAACCCTGCAAAGGCAAATGACCCGGGGCTCATCTTCGACATAAAACCAGGGGATTACTTTCCTTACTTGTGCGGTTTGAATTACAATGAAACAACAATTATATCATCACCCAACATATAGTAAAATGCTCGGAAGTCGGACTAAACAAGGTTGTAGATCGTTGCAAGTTATTAATTTGTTAAGTGAGCATGACAGTGGGCACATACCATTTAAATATTCAACAAATATATGTACCATGTATGTGTATGTGGGATGTATGACACAATAAACATAACTTGGACATAAGATACTTTTTGGCTGGAAAAACCCACTTCTAGGTTAAAAAACCGGGGACTCTCCACTGAGTCCAATCCACCAGTGTAAACAAAGGTTCATACAAAGACCACATAAGCTCAATTCCTTGATCCCTATCTAAGGAGCAGCTTTACGTTTGTGCAACCTTGCCTTACACGAGATGGACTCATTCGGTCTTCATGAAGTGGCAGCTCCTCTTAAGCTCATCACCTTGTGGCACCGAGATCAACACGATCAATGATGTGATATGATTTTATGACATACACATGAAATCTAGATTCAATTGACCAGTCAGATTCCCCAGTCAAATAGTTGAAGGAAGAATCTAACTTGAATCCAAAAGCTTGGTCTAAAACCAAATTTAAAGCTTAAAACCAGACCAAGACTTAAATGAAAAACCTTAAAATAATGCAACCCTAATAGACAATGATTGTGTATTTATTGCATGAGGAAGGTTTGGTAGTTAGGGTTCATAAATGGAGAAGATGCAAGCTTAAAGCTTTTAAGGTAACTCTCCTTCTCTCTCTCTAAAACTAAGTTCTAAACCCTAAAGAACAATCTCCCCTTAAAGTAAATATACCCAAGGAAATCAGATTTTTAGTCAACCAACTTGTCCCAATGACACTTGTCGGCTGCAAAAGAGATCTAGGCAAATCAATGGCCAGAAACTGACTACCATTAGAAAGGTGTCAGTCAGCCCATGTGGGTTGCCTTAATCTGTGTGTCTAGACAGCTAGAAGTTAGCGCGCAAAACTGACTAGACAATCAAACTAGACATAATGCAACACAAATAGAAATATGAAATGCACGTGTATGAACAAACCTTTGAGTTCAAATGTACCATTTCTTGTACATTCACTCCAATAACAACAACCCATAATTTGAGTATATTCTAAAGCTAGATTGAGCATGTGTGATGGTTCAATTACAATATATGACAAGGAAAGCAAAACACTTAAAGCTAGACTTTACAACCTCCCCCTTTTGGCTTTCCTTGACAAAATATCCTAAGCCTATAACTAATTTCACTCAAAACCATCACTCAAGAGAACATCAAGCAACAAAAGAAGACCAAATAACGACTTTTGCAAAAGAACAATTCTTGACAAGAACAAGTGACATTTATTATGGGTAAAGGTTTGCAAGATATGAAGTACAACGAAATTTTTCTCTCACATTTTGTCATGGTAAGACAAAGAAATGGTGGAAATCACACATAAGAGTCAAATTTGTTGCACAAGCACATGATAAGAACCAAATGAGCACAACGGTTAAAGAAATTGCAATAGATCATATTGATATGCCCAAGCAAATTGAAGCCACAAATAGATTAGGAACAAGTAAACACAAAAAGATGCATGCATTGTGAATTGAACTCCCCCATAATGACAACTCCCCCAGAAATGATGCTTGTAATATAAACATATTCTTGGCCAAGATTACCACATAGAAGTAAAGATTTACACCAAGAGACAAACAACAACATAACAACTAGATGAGAATGAACTACAATGTAGCATGGATATCTATGCTTCCAAGAGATATGTAATTTGAAGAACACAAAAAGTAAACATGCAATGAAGTTCTCAACGGACAAATCTTCAAAGGCATACACAGAACATTAATAATGAGATTAACACAAGCTCATAATCCAGCAGTGATCTGTCAATGTATGGGAGAAAGGATGTTGGATAACCATCTTAAAATCATAGAACCAAGCATTTAATCTCAAAAGCATTTTCAAGGTTAACCAAGCTTTTAATAATCTATTAACCTTAAGAGACAACACTTCCTACATAATATGGACAATGGGCAAGACTCGCAAAAAGCAAGGCATAAGCCTTGAAGGAAAAACCAACTTTGGTGAGAAACTTTTAGTGAGGCACCAATTTGAGAAGTGCTAAGGTCATTTAAATGAAGGTGAAATTTTAATGAATCACCATTGAAATTTGAGAGAATTGCATACATGACCTAAGGAGGGGGATCTTGAGGCACTACTCATGACATTGCATGGAAGGCTAAATGAGGGGATTTTCCCATTTGATAATATACACTTTCTTTTAAAGATACCTCTTTCATAAAACACTTTCCCATTTGTTTTTTGTTTTTTTTGTTTTGTTTTGATTTTGGGGAGAGGATAACAAGAAGAGAATTGACACATGGTCTAGATTATAGAGTAAGTGAAGTCGCTACCACTCAATTAGGACCAAAGCAACATTAAATTCAAGAACACCACTAGATTTGGATGATTGGAAAAATGATTTTTCAGAGGCCATGAAGATAATAGGGAGAACCTTTGACATCATAGTCAATAATTATCCAAGGATAATCCTAAAAATATCATGAATGTATGACAGTTAAGATAAGCAAATAGAGAGACAAAACATAGGTATCTGATGAACATGCTGACAAGACAGACACAACCTGGAAGCGTAGCTATTCAAATAATTCAGTTCGTTGCAGAAAGACCAATAGACCGTCGGAGATCTTCATACCTTCGATTATCTAGGGCTTTAGTGAATATGTCAATAATTGTTTTTCAGTTCGCATAAAGTTTAGTGTAAGAATCTTAGCTTCCACTAGATCTCTAATGAAGTGATGCCTAATGTCAATGTCTTTGGTTCTCGAATGTTGGACAGGGTTCTTAGAGATATCAATTGCACTTATGTTATCACAATAAACAAGAAAGGTGGATTGAGACATACCGTAGTAGCTGAGCATTTGTTTTATCCATATCAGTTGAGTGCAACAACTCCCAGCAGCCACATATTTTGCCTCGGAAGTATATAAAGAGACACAATTTTGCTTCTTGTTATGCCAAGCAACCAAATTGTTCCCAACATAGAAAGTTCCCTCTAAGGTACTCTTTCAATCATCAATGCGCCCAACCCAATCAACATCACTGTACCTAACCAGGTTTGTGTGGGTATCATGAGTATATTGAAGTCTATAATCAGTGGTTCCACTCACATACTTGGGATGACCCTCTTGACTGCTTGTAAGTGAGACTCATTGGGACAGCTTTGAAATCGTGCACATACCCCAATAGAAAATGTGATGTTTAGTCGACTAGTAGTCAGGTAGAGTAAGCTTTCAATCATGCTTCTGTATAGAGTCTGATCAACATCCTTACCACTTGAGTTTTTATGAATTTTGGCACATTTTGGCACATGTGCTCATGGGAGATCTAGTAGCTTTTGAACCTTCGAGGCCAAACTTCATCACCAAGTTCATGCTATACCTTGTTTAAGAGATGAACATGCCATCCTTTTCTTGTTTCACTTGAAGTCCAAGGAAGTAGTTTAATGATGTGGTAGAAACTAACACACAAATTAAACCCTATAACTTAAAAGAATGTAGTATGAGCAAGTAGGGATCATTCTAGGCTGGGGATTAGGAGGGATCCTAATCAACACAAATTAAACTTAAAAAAACTAAAAACTAAGCTAGACTAACACAAAATAAGAACTAAGGGGAATTTTTGGATGAATTTTAACAAAAATAAAGTAAATTGCAACAAATGAATTAGGTCTTGTACAAGATATAGATGAAAGGCTAGCTAGAGGATTGTTCTCCACACATGAAACATATGCATACAAATCAATTTCCAGTTATTATTTCTATAAACCATGAATGAAAATGCCACAAATGAATTGTGAATTGCACAAATTAACTCTCAGATTTTCCTAAGTTCATTGAATTGGACTCAGCAACGCAACCTAATTATTCTTCTCAAGTTCCCTAACTATGAAAAGCAGGATAGAGATACATCTCAAAGATCATCAAGTTCTGTGAAAATCATAAGCATTGATGAAGCATTTGTAACTATGAAAAGCATGATACTCCTGCCAAGAATTTGCTTAACTCAATCTTGACTAGTGACTTTTACTACTTGCAAATATAAGTTCATAACAATTAGGTGAAATTCCCTTATATTCTAGCATCAAATCCCTGCATGCAAACTAAGCGTGCACCCTTAATAAACATACAAGAATAAGTTCTCTATAAAGCAGATAAGTAAATCACATTCATGTTTTACGAAACAATAACTGAATGTAATCAATTTATATAAAACATATGTTCATGGCTTCGAATTCACCTCTAGCTAAAAAGAAACTTAGTTACACATGTTCATCATAACTGAAAAGCAATCTAAAATAAACATTGAAGCTTAAAACAAAGATAGAAAGAACTCTGAAAATTATAGCAACTTCAATGGATGAATGGTAGGCATGGCACTCTCTAAATCTCTGCAGGAATTTCATATATATAGGGGGAAAATGGCTGAATCCAATGAGGAAAGGGTTTTGGCGATTTTGAGTTATTTTAGGACTCTAAAAACCAGGTAGAAAGTGTTGGAATGTGATTAGGATTCCTCCTTGCAGCTGGAGATAAGATAAGATAAGATTGGATAAGATAAGATAAGATAAGATAAGATAAGGTAAGATAGGATAAGGTTGGATAAGATAATGTTCCTCCCCAATTAGGATTTCTCTTTCTTGTGTAATTCCTTGCCTTCTAAGCCTCAACTTTAATTTCTCCAGATTTTAACACATATCTAGCACCATTTAAACACCCAAACATTGAGCCCATATGCTATCCATGCATGCTATCCAATCTAAGTCCAAAACTGCTCCAAATTGCTCCATTTTGCCATTTATTGTCAACTTTACCAACTAGACCTACAATAATACAAAAATAACTTAAATTACTACAATAAATAGAAATTAACTAAATAAATGCAAAGAAAGAAGATAACAAAGTCGCATAAATATGCTCCTATCATTTAATTCACCAACCAAGCTCATCGCAAATTCACTTGTGATCATATTGATAAATTGTTTCATAAGAGAATCAGAAGTAAACCTAACAACTATGTCATCGACATACATTTGAGCAATCACAACCTGAGATTTAACATTCTTAACAAACAAAGTTTTATCAACAGAGCCACGAGTATAACCATGAGTACGAAGATGGGAAGACAACCTGTCATACCAAGCACGAGGGGCTTGTTTAAGATCGTAGAGACCTTTCCTCAATTTGTACACCTCATCTGGTTTGTGAGGATCCTCAAAATCCTGTGGTTGTTCCACGTAGACCTCCTCATGAAGATATCCATTAAGGAATGCAGTTTTGACTTCAATTTGAAAAAATTTGAACTTTAAGTGGCATGCAATAACATAAAGAAGCTTGACTAATTCAAGACAAGCAACATGAGCGAAGGTTTCATCAAAATCAACACCTTTAAGTTGAAAGTATCCTTAAGTAACAAGCCTAGCCTTATTTCTAATAAAATTCCTTGACTCATCAAACTTGTTTTTGTAAATCCATTTTGTGCCAATAACATTAGTGTTCAATGAACGATCAAAAAAGGACTAGACTTCATTCCTCTCAAACTAATTCAGCTCTTCTTGCATGGCTAAGATCCATTCTTCATCAATTAGAGCATCTTTGATATTCTTAGGCTCAATCTGGGAGACATAGCAAACATTTGCAACTTCATCAGCAATTTGTCTTCGAGTTCTAATGCCTTAAATAGGACATAAAAGTCTTGTTCAATGCCTAATTCACTCTCATTGTCACTGTCTGACACCACACTTGACTCACCAGAAGCATCACCATTATTCCTAGAAGAGGGAAATAACATATCATCATTTTCAATCGCCAAAAAGGGAGGGAAATCAATGTCATCAATCTTTACGTTTATGGACTCCATAATGGTTTCTGTTCTCATATTGAAAACTCTATAAGCCTGACTTGTGTTAAAGTACCCTAAGAAGATTCCTTCATCACTCTTAGTATCAAACTTTGCTAGATGTTCAAGATGACACAGAATGTAACAAACACTCCCAAAAACTTTGAAATACTTTACCACTGGTTTCTTACCCCGCTAGAGTTCATAAGCAGTCACATTAGTGCTAGGTCTGAGGAACACTCAATTTGAGATGTAACAAACAGTGTTCATGGCCTCAACCCAAAAGTGCTTAGCCAAGTTTTTGTTGTTGAGTAACACCCTAGTAATCTCTATCAAAACACAATTTTTCCTTCCCACTACACCATTCTGTTAAGGGGTGATTGGAGCAGAAAATTCATGGTTGATGCCATTTGTTGAACATAAATCATCAAAATGTGCATTCCCAAACTCGGTTCCATGATCAGTTATGATTCTGACTAGAGCAAGATGGCTAGAAAGAGATTCATTCAACATTATTTTATACACAGTGGAGGAACAGTTGGAAGGTATCAGATATTTCCCTTAAAAAGCATACCTAAGTGAATCTAGAATAGTCATCCACAATTACCAAGATGGACATTTTGCCACCAAGAGATACGATCTGAATTGGTCATACAAGATCCATATGAATCAATTGAAGAGGCTTAGTTGTTCCAATGTCAGTCACTTTCTTATGATCTATCTTAGATTGCTTTCCCAATTGATATGATCCGCAAACATAAGAGTCAGAAACAGAAAGAGGATACAGCCCCTTCATAACCTCATGTTTGGACAACTTTTTGAGGTCTTTGAAGTTCATATGCCCAAGTCACTTATGCCACAATACACTAGTTTCATCCATAACTTTATGGCACTTGGAGTATTCAGCAACTTTAGAGACATCAAGAATGTAGCAATTGTCTCCAGATCTCAAGAGTAGAAGCAAGTTCTTTCCATGTTTATCCCTAATCCGACAACCTCGTTTTGAGAAGCACACTTCATCAGCCTCATCATCACATAACTAGCTAATGGTAATGAGAATTGACTTTAACCCATCAACATAGCTAACATTTTCAAGCTTAGGTAATCCAGGGATCTTGACATCACCTTTCCATATGATCTGAGACTTGTCTCCACCACCAAACACAACACCACCGCCAATAAAAGGAGCAAGAGATAAGAAAGCATCCTTGTCTCTAGTGTGACGAGAGCACCCACTATCAAGATACCACACATTTGGTTTAGTAGCAGATAAAGCATTTAGAACAACAACGCATCTATTTGAATCCTTCTCAACCCACTTTGAACTTTTCTTAATATTTGTAGATGAAGAAAAATGAACAAGATGAGCAATTTTATTGACTTCGATGACCAGACGGTCCACCTGATATTTCAGCAAGTTAGTCTTTGTATAGTACAATTTTCTACATTTTGGATGAATGTGCCCCACTTTCTACAAAACCAAGACCATTTTTGCCACCATGTAGTTTCCCAAAACTAAGCGTCATGTCAATTTTTTCAGCTCCATTAGTAAGGCGAATAACTTTATCATTTGCCTCATTCAGCTCAAGTAGCTATTTCCCGTTAGCCTCATGATACATTACATTGCTTGTCTTCAACACATGAATTTGATTTGTCAAGTTTTCTTGAGATTTTAGCAAGTTCTGGACTCGAGCTTTAAGAGTAGAGATGACATCTTTATCTTCAACTTTTTCATTGCAATTATGAGCTTTCTCATTCAGCTCCTCAACATGAGCCTTAAGATAACCAATCTTTTCATCCAATTCAATTCTGACTAGACGAAGATACTTGTTTTCCTTTTGTAACTCAGTAACTTTCTTAGCTAGTTCAATCTTCTCCACTTTTGTAGAGCAAGTCTCATCAAAGAGTGTATCATACTTAATGCACAATTCATCATAAGTCATCTCCTCATTGCCATTCATAATAAAATCATCATCACTTAAAGACACTTCCCCAATTAGAGTAACAAAAGCAACAACCTTTTCTTCATCATCTGACGACATATCAGACTACATAGAACCTTGCTTGTTGTCATCACTCCAAGCAAGCATCATTGCCTTTTCATGCTTTTGACCAAGGATTTTTGTATTATCAAAATCAGCAGCACGGTGCCCTCTTCCACGACATCCAAAGCAGGGACCAGGTACCTTCCATAAACCTTTGTCTCCTTTTTTAGTGAACTATTTATTCTTCACTCCAGTGTATTGTTTTTCTTGATGATTTGTTGGCTCACTAAACCATTTAGAATCCTTCCCTTTGTTTTTAAGAATTCTACTGAATTGTTTGACGAATAGAGCAAGATCATTTTCTGAGGCATGTCTACACACATCACCAACAACCCAACAGTTCTAAACTGTTACATCCCACATCGGCCAACGGAGTGGATCTTGTAAGCCTTATATGTATATTCCAATCTCTACCTAGCACGAGGCCTTTTGGGAACTCACTGGCTTCAGGTTCCATCGAAACTCCGAAGTTAAGCGAGTTAGCACGAGAGCAATCCCAAGATGGGTGACCCACTGGGAAGTTCTCGTGTGAGTTCCCAAAAGTAAAACTGTGAGGGCGTGGTCGAGGCCCAAAGTGGACAAGATCGTGCTACAGTGGAGTCGATCCCGGGTTGTGGTGGCGGCCCGGGCCAGGATGTGACAATTTGGTATCAGAGCCAATCCTTGGTCGGAAGTGTACTGATAAGGACGTCGGGCCCTTAAGCGGGTGGATTGTTACATCCCACATCGCTCAGGGGAGTGGATCCTGTAAGCCTTATATGTATATTCTCATCTCTACCTAGCACGAGGCCTTTTGGGAACTCACTAGCTTCGAGTTCCATCGGAACTTTGAAGTTAAGCGCTAGCCTGGGAGTAATCCCAGGATGGGTGACCCATTGTGAAGTTCTCGTGTGAGTTCCCAGAAATAAAACCGTGAGGGCATGGTCGGGGCCTAAAGTGGACAATATTATGCTACGGTGGAGTCGAGCCCAGGATGTTGTAGGGGTCCGGGTCGGGATTTGACATAAACACCATGAAGGGCCATCTCTTTTCTCTTTTGGAATCCCTTCATCAATGTCAAGCTCCATCTCATATGTAATGAGTTTCCCAACCAATTTTCCAAGCTTGATCTTATTTAGGTCCTGAAACTCTTGAATGACAATTTCTTTGCTTTAAATCTCTTGGGCAAGCATCTCAAAATCTTTTGAACAATGGTTGTTTCATCTATAGGCTTCCCTAACCTCAGGGCTTCATTTGTTAACATTTCAACTTTCTCAAAAAGGACCGAGAATGTCTCAGACTAGGGCATTCTCAAATCTTTAAATTTCGAAAGGGTCATTTGAAGCTTTAAATCTCTCACTTGTTTATCACCTTTGTGAAGAATTCAGAGTTTGTCCCAAGCTTGCTTGGTAGTTATGCAATATCAAACATGAGCAAATTGATTAGACAAAATGGCAGAAACAATTGCATCCTTTGCTTTCCTACTAGCCTCAACGAAACCTTCAACTTTAGAGTGAGATAATCAACAAGTATAAGATCTTAAGCCTCAAGGAATATCTGAAACTTCTCGGTCCGAGAAGCATAATTTGTACCATTAAAGAATGGAGGTGTATTGTAGGAGCTACCGACACGATCACGATCCATGGTGAGATTCCACCCAATATCATAGAGCTCAGCAAGAAAGAAGGAATGTTAGCCAAGTTACTTTATTTTGTCCTAACCCTATTCTAATCTTACACCACCTAGGTTCCAGCTGCAAGGAGGATCCCTAATTATATTAGGACATTTAAATAAATGATTCTAGAAGGCCTAATCCCATTCCTAAAGGGAACCGCACCTATTTCTTCTAGAAAACCCTTTCCCTTGCTGTGCAAGGCATTCCCCTTTCCTCTAGGATTTGGCGCACCTCTCTTTCCCTTTTCCTCTTGCATTCTGACATTTATATACCCTTTTTCCTTGTGGATTTGGAGTGCAAATCTTTCCCAAAACAATTAATTAATGTCGTGCCTTTCTTTCTTTATTTTTAAGTTTTTTGCCGCACAAAAAGACACCATTCATCCATCATTCACCACAATTTCGAACCACTCATCTATCCCTCACCATAATACACACAACCCATCCCTCACACACAAGAACCCAATTTCATACACAAACACCCTTGTGCCGCAGCCTTGCAAGGAGAAAGCAGAGGAGACCCTTGGAGCCGTGCATGCCATTCAAGTTTGGATTGTTGGAACGTTCTTAGGTGTATTCAATCTCTTGTTTTCAATGTTTAATTTAAGTTATCTTTGTTTAAGTGCGAACATGAGGAGCTAAACTCGTTTTGGCTAGAGGAGAATTCAAAGCCATGAACATATATGTGATATGAATTGATTTCATCCAATTATTGTTTCGTAAAACATGAATGTGATTTGCTTAACTGCTTGATTGATAACTTATTCTTGTATGTTGATTGAGGGTGCACACTTAGTTTGCATGCATGAATTTGATGCTAAAATATAAGGGATTTTCAACTAATCGTTATGAACTTATATTTACAAGTAGTGGAGGTCTCTAGTCACGATCGTGTTAAGTAAATTCCAGGCAAGAGTATCATGCTTTTCATAGTTACGAATGCCTTGTCAATGCTTATGATTTTCATAGCACTTAATGATCTTTGATATGTATCTCTATCATGTTGTTCATATAGGGAACTTGATAAGAATAATTTGATTGCGTCACTGAGTCCAATTCAATGAAATTAAGGAAATCTGAAGGTTAATTTGTGTAGTTCACGATTAACTTGGGGCATTGTCATTCATGGATTATTGGAATAATAATTGGAAATCAATTTTTATGCATATGTGTCATGTGTGGAGAAGGACCCTCTAGCTAGCCATTCACCCATTAAAACACCAAATTTCGTCCAAAGTTGTTTAGAGTCTTTAAATCAGTTTGCTTTTACTTTAAATTCGTCAAAAACCAATTCCCCTTTAATATTTCGTGTTTACTTAGTTAGAATCAGTTTAAATTTGTTTCTTTTAGTGTTTTGAGTCAAGTTAGAATTCGTCCAAAATCACCCTTAGTTTCTGTTTTGAGTCAATTTGCTTGTTTTGTGTTGTTTTGAGTCATTCTAGTTTGTTTTGAGTCATTTGAGTTTAGTTTTCTGTTTTTGAGTCTAGTTTAGTGCTTTAGAGTTTAAATTTGTGTAGATTAGCATCCCTTCTAATCCCCGGCCTAGAACAATCCCTACTTATTCATACTACAACTACATAAAAAGGGTTAAATTTTGTGTGCTATTTTATATCACATCAGAAGGTATCCCAAGACACAAACAAACAAACACAAACGACTCTTTTTGGGTTTTTCAAAGCTTTTTTCGAATTTTTTTTTCAAAATTTTCATATTTCCCTTTCAAAACACATTAAAACACTTCAAAACACAGTAAAAACACTTAAAAACAGTGAGTAACAACTTTTAGAAGTGATAGGTGATACAATCTGACGAAATTCATGGAAAACACTTTGTTTACCCCCTCCCAACACTTAAATCAAACATTGTCCTCAATGTTTCAAACATAGACTCACACGCAAACAATTAAATGACACAACTAACAAACATGACAATTATGGCAGAGTAAAAGTAATAAAGAGTAGGGTTAAGGAACGCAAATCTGGTTTTGGAGTTCAAGATTCCTATGTATTCTTTATTTGAACACATGGGTTGCCTCCTAAGAAGCGCTTGCTTTTAACGTCTTCCAGCCGAACGATACCTCATTTTAAGCTTCACTAGGGCTAACGGCATGGAGGGGCATGTCCTCCACGACATGCTCCTCAAAAGACTCATAGTAAGGCTCTATGAACGGAAGGGGATAGTGATCTTTCCTGATTGTGGCGTTGAGCTTCCTAAAGTCAATGTAAATTCTCCCACCACCTTGGATTCGATTGGGTACCTGCACTAAATAAGGTAACAACCTATTAGTTGAAATAGGAATTGGAATTGGAATAGGTGGCTTACCAATGTATTGCAATCAAGACTCAAAAGTAGCAGCATGATCAACAAAATCACTAGGGATGCTCTCGACCAAATTGGGTGTTTTGAGGGCAGTGGCATGTTCTTTGTGCTTCATTCCAATTCCCTCTTCGATGGTGGTTTGAAATACATCCTTCTCGATAGGTGCTAAACGTTCATGCCCTATATTTTTATTCTCATCAATGGCAAAACAAGAACGAACATCATTAGGATTCTTAACGGATTCAAAAACATTGAATTTAATCATATCACCACCAAACTCCATCGTTAACGCTCCCTTGGCCACATCAATCTTGGTTTGGGCTATTTTCATGAAAGGTCGTCCAAGTAAGATTGGCAATGGTGGAGAGTGGGTTGAATCTTCCATCTCAAGCACATAGAAATCGGCTAGAAAGATCAAATGATCAACCTGCTCCAAAACATCTTCCAAACTACTTTCGGATATGCATTAGAACGATCGGCTAATTGGATAAGAACTCCATCATTTTTAAGCTCTCCTCGATTCATAGATGCATAAATAGAATATGGCATGACATTAATGGAAGCACCTAAATCTAGCATAGCATGTTCAAACCTTGTATTACCAATTACACAAGGGATAGTGAAACTACCTGGATCTTTGCATTTAGGTGGCAGCTTCCTTTGCAACATTGCAGAGACATTTTCACTTACATGTACCACCTCTTTCTCCTGAATTCGTTTCTTTGTTGTACAAAGCTTCTTCAAAAACTTAGCATGCTTCGGAATTTACTTTATTGCATCAAGAAGCCGGATATTGACTTGCACTTTCCTAAATGTCTCTAGAATGTCTTTTTCATTCTCCTCGTTCCTAGATAGCATAAACCTGCTACAGAAAGGCACATTTGTTGGAATAACGTTAGAAGTAATTGAATTTGGACCTACCTTAGTTGAGTGGCATAGGGTCCTTAGGTGGTTGCGGCAAGGGTTGTTCTACCCTTGCCATGGCCTTGGCATTCTCCTCTTCCTCGAGCAGCAACTTTTCGTCCTTTTTTACCTTGATTTGGACTTTTGTGGGTTGGTTCCAACTTCCTTGCCACTTCTCAAAGTAATGGCATTGGCTGTCTCAAATCCTCTCCTTGTATTCACAATGGTTGAACTAGGCAGTTTGTCTTGTTCTCTAAATTGTCCTATGAACTCCGCTACTTGCCCCATTTGCTTATTCAATTCGTCCACCTCTTTAGCTTGATTTTGCATCTCTTTGGTTTGATTTTGTACTCTCTGTGTCAAAGAGGTGAGTAATTGAATAAATTTATCATTATCCAAAGAAATACCTAAATTTGATTGGGCCGAATGTGATTGAGGTTGCATTGGTGCAAATGGCCTTTGAAATATCCCAGGGCGTGGCTGTCGAAATCCTTCTTGTTGTTGAGTTTGTTGAGGCTCCCTCCACTTCGTGTTTGGGTGATCTCTCCATCCCGGATTGTAAGTGTTGACGTATGGATCATGCCTTGGTTGATTTTGGCCTTGATAGCCCACGGCAGTGGCACTTGCCCATCCCCCATTCTCTATCCATTGAGGACATTGATCATTGAAGTGTCCTTGCATAGTGCACACGTCACAAACACTTGCTCTTTGCACTTTGGATCCATCAACAACCTCTGACACAAGAACAGTGAGATTAACCAATTGAGATTGAATTTCGGAAATTGCACTTACCTCATTCACTTGTTGTTGTTGCCGTGAGGGGTCTCTTTGTCCAACTACCTCGTATTGCCGTGGAGGGTCTCTTTGTTCACCTACCTCGTATTGTTACTATCAGATATTAAGCAAAATTCGACAGAAAATGGATGCAGTGGCATATATAATAAGCGACAAAATTGCCAACGTCAAGAAATGAATTTTCCGATAGAAAATACTCTAAAACTAACAAAAATTGTGTCTAATACAACCGACAGATAATATATTAATAATGAATAAATAAGAGCATTCTCTGTCGGATAAAACCGACATAAAATACTCTAAAACCGACAAAACTTGTGTCGGATACAACCGACAGAGAATTTATTTATAATGAATAAATAAGAGCATTCTCTGTCGAATAAAACCGACAGAAACATTTATCTATCAATTTGATAGAATATGCATTCTACGAAACTGGTTTCAACGATCCAACCATCAAATATGTTTGTATATACCCGAGATAGCATGAGTAAAAAATCGCAAAAAAAAAAAAAAAAACATTAAGAGATTAGGTAACAGGGCCATGAGTAAAAAAAAAAAAAACATTTAGAGATTATTGTGATGACCCGTCCCAATTTATTATATAATTTTCTCCTCAAGCGTGTAAAGTGACGAATATGCCCTCATTGGCTAAGTGATGTGGATGTATATATGCAGTTTTAAATTATTATTTCCGCTATCATAATTAAATCGTACTCGACGTCTCGAGTGAGTTGAAGCGAGTTAGAACCGAATTGGAGCCATAACGAAAAAGTTATGATTATTTAGGTGCGTAAACGGGCAAATTGTGGACCAATTATATGGGCTCCTATTTCTTTTAGCCCAATCAGATAAGTTGTTTTTCTTCTTTTGGGCCAATTAAAATTAGCTCTATCTCTCTCACAGCCAATTAGAACACACACACACACACACTCACTCTTCCTTCTCTCTCTCCTTCTCAACTCTTCTCCCTTCGTACACCCAAGACACCCCATATACATAACCATCATCAAACTCACACGGATCAGACTTTTGGAAACCACCACCATTCTCCTCTCAACCACACGATCACCACCATACCCTTAGTTTTTCGTTTTGGTGAGTTTTAGCTCGAAAATTGGAAGCTTCGACAAGGAGTTAGTTTGCTCTGGTACGATCACAGACAATTGACAAAGTTTTGAGGCTCGGGATGGTCTCTATGCAACTTCCCTAGCACTTTAGAGTAGATTTGGAGTGGAGTGGAATAGGTGAGTTCGAAGACTTACAGAGTTGGTCGGATTTTCCAAGGAATTTTTCGATAATTTTTCGTTGAATTTTGGACTTCTAATAGGTACGAACATGTTCTACTCTTCGAGACCTTCAAATCCATATAAATTTCATGGATTTTGGTTAAGAAATGAAGTAGATATAAAGCTTTGAAAATTTTCCAGAAACCAGCGTGTGCAGACAGCGGCCAACGACAGCATACGACGGAAACCGGCAGGTGACTGGAGAAGAAGAAGGTATATTCCGTTAACTTTAACGGAATATTCTAACAGCGTTAGATAACGCCGTTACCATTTAACGAAATATTCTGCCTATTTTGACGGAATATTCCTAACACCGTTAGGGTTTCCGTCAGTGTGCCGTGCACGTGCCTACGCATGGCCGACACGTGTGGCCGTGCCTTGGCCAGTGCGTGAGGGTGCATCAGATGTCCAAAAGTCTTTCTAAAAATTTATGTGGGTTCGTATCATTAAGTAGATCACGTTCGTATATTCAAACCTTACATTTGAGCAAACTATGAGGAGTTATTCCTGGATTTCGTATGTGTGCTAATTAATTAACGTAAAAATAGTTGTATCGTATATAGGTGAGACATACCCCGAGGACGAGCGTGGACAAGCGAAGCTAGAGGGTTATGATCCTGCTACTTATTAGTGAGTGGGCATTTGTTTTCTATATATATATATATATACACACACAATTTCCAGAAACGTTTTTATATGGAACTATGATTTGCTTGCCATGTCGTAAATAAGTTACATTTTAAATATTGCATTGTTACACTTGTGAATTGTATTGTGTGATGCTACGAAGACTTAGGTAAGCTTCAGGTGAGTATTATGTGATTGAATGGGTTGTATTGTATGCACACATTTATTTAGAGCTCATCATGGCTGCACCCCAGTACTAATGCTCTCACCCGGGGCTAGGGCCAGCCTTCACGTGATTGTTCTCCTCCCGCACCGCACGCTCACCTTGGATCCAAGTCTGGTGCCAGCCTATCATACAGACGACAATAGGTGGTTCTGACTCGTAGCTGACCCACGAATTATTGCACATCCTTCACGTGATCGTAACATTTAAGCGTACATATTTATACCCAGCCTGTCGTACAGGCCACACTAGGTGACTCTGACTTATGTGATAGCCTAAATTGATGAGCTATAGGTCCAGTCGTACAGGTCACGTTAGGTGACTCCAACTGGCATACTATTTTATATTGGTTTCACACCTGGCTTACATTTATTATTGCTGAGATATTATGACATGGCATACTTCAGTTTTCGCTGCTTTTGAGCATTGGTTTTCATACCTACGTAGTAGTATTTTCTGGAAACTATACAGGTTTTACGGAGATGGGTTATTATGTTCATAAAGATAAATATGTTTTCAAATGCTTTTTTTTTGCCCATTCACCCTTCTGTTTTGTGCCCCTCTAGGTTTTAGGTAGTTGTTCATCTTTGGTGGCTCACGAGGACTACGAGACGGTTTTGACATTCTACTAAATAAAAGTAGGGATCTTCTCCCTGTTTGTATAATTAGTACTTAATTAGTTCGACTGCACTTTTGTTTTACCTATGCTATGATATGCGTGTATCTTATACTTGATCACTTTCACACTTACATATTATCTCTAGTTAAATAAGTTTAGTTCTGGTTTTTATTTATTCGCATTTTCTTATTATTATCACTTCTGTTGCGCACTTGGCTATGTCACCCTCACGTGACGGCCAACACTTTTTGACTTTGGTCGGGGTGTGTCATTATTATGGCGGCCGTCCAAAATTTTGCTTTGTTCGTGTCGGTTATATTCGACAGGGCCATGAGTGAAAAAAAAATTATTTAAACCATGTGTTTATTTATTTTTAATCAATATAACATTTTAAAATAATAAAATAGTCAATTTATGTCGGTTATAACTGTCAAAATACTAAATAATAACTGCCAAAAACTAAAATAATACAATAGTCAATTTATGTAGGTTATAACCGCCACCATTAACTTAAAAGCCGCTAGAATATGTTAAAAATATTTTTTTTTTTTTTAAAAGAATTCAAAACTACTGGCAGCTATAATAATTTTATGGCGGTTGCATCCGACACTAAATATCCGCCAAGAATTTATGTCGGATTATAACCAACAGGATTTCTGTCACATCCCGGCCCAGGCCCTTACCACATCCCAGGCTCGACTCCACCGTAGCACGATATTGTCCGCTTTGGGCCCCGACCACGCCCTCACAGTTTTGTTTTTGGGAACTCACACGAGAACTTCCCAATGGGTCACCCATCATGAGAGTGCTCTCGCGCGAACTCGCTTAACTTCAGAGTTCCTACGGAACCCAAAGCCAGTGAGCTCCCAAAAGGCCTCGTGCTAGGTAGAGATGGGAATATACATATAAGGCTTACAGGATCCACTCCCCTGGGTGATGTGGGATGTTACAATTTCATTGTTATCCGACACTAATTGAATGATGTGTCGGATATCTTTTATCCGACATAATGGCTTATTAAACCGCCACCATCAGTCGACACCTAAAGCTAATATTGTAGCAGTGTAAATCCGATAAGCATTCACTAGAGTAGGTTCAAGTCCAAAAGACACATCTCCCAATGCATCTCTTGTCCGCATATACTCTCAAATACTTCCTAATTTTTCATTCATGTGGGGAATTGTTCGAAATTTATATTACATATTTATTAGATATTATAATATTAATTTCAAAGTGTGAATGAAGAAATTGTTGGTTGTTCGAAATAAATATATTAGATATTATATCTATTAGATACTACAAAAACTGTTTTGTAGTTTAAAATTAGGGTTGGTGTCTACCTTTCTCAAGAGGTGGGATCATCCATCCTAGAGGATGTGATGCATTATAACTTACCTTTCGATTATTCCTTAACAATAAAAAGGTGTCAGATGGCCGGATCTCTCTCATCAAAGCCCACCAATCAATTAATCCGGACCTTTAAAATTTGATCAAACGGCTACAAACAAAAGGTCCCTTAAAAAATTATAATAATTTTAGCCATTGGATCAAATTTCAAGGGTCCAGATTAATTGATTGGTGGGATTTTGTGGGAGAGATCCGGAGGGGATCTCTTCCCACATAATTTATCAAAGGGTGCCGTGAGTTTTATATAAACTCAAGCATCCCACCCGTCTAATGTTTTTTTAAACAAAAGAGTGTCCTTCAATGTCTTTTATTCTTTGTTAGTTAAATTTTGAGTCGTCTTTTGAGAGTGCAAGATATAAGTAGTTCGCCAGAGTCTGAAGAATGAGGTGCTTCAAGTTTGGATTATAGAATGTTGAATTCTGGGAAATGTACGCTCACCAAACTATAAGAGTAGGAGTGAAATTCTATCTTTAAAACATTACATTTATGCAAATCTCAATCTCCAAGTTTGTCAATCTTTCTAATTCTCTCTAGTTTAATCTCATACATCATTGATGTTGTAATTTTCTTTATAATTATTATAATTGGAATTCTTGTATTATTTTCATAGTTTCTAATATTGCTCCAACATTTATTTCATACGATATCTAGATTGAAATATCTGGGTTGAACTTTAACTTTGTTCTTTGGGTCAAGAAGGATTCTTTTTGTCCTTTCTCCAGGCTTATTTTTTTCGTCTGCGACATTAACCTATTGAATTAGAGAAGCCTCCAAGTTAAATCCGAACAAATTAATCTATTCTGTCACATAAGCTCCATCGCCACCAGCGAGCATTACCAAGTCAACCTTCACAATTATCGACTATAAATATGGTAGAGACTAACAGACGTACACCACTTATCCTTTCATGTTCTTCTTTTAACCAAATTAAAAGATGGAGAAAGAAAATGGTGCAGCATTGCACCTCATATATCTTGTTGGTTTTACTTTGATCATGTTTTTTTCATCAGGAGTAGTTTCACAAGAGGAGCAAAATAGCTTCCAAACTTACATTGTTTTTCTCGAAAAGCCCACCTCCTCGAAATCTACAGTAGAATCAGATTTAGACAGTTGGTATCAGTCATTTTTGCCTGAAACTACTGCAAACGCAAACCAGCAGAGGATCGTTCATGTGTACCGCAATGTGGTCACTGGATTTGCAGCAAAACTGACAAAGGAGGAAGTGAAAGCAATGGAAAACAAAGAAGGTTTTTTGAAGGCTCATCCTGAGATAACTGTACCATTGCTAACTACTCATAGTCCTGATTTCTTGGGGTTACACCAAGGATATGGACTATGGAAACAAGCAAACTACGGTGAAGGTGTGATCATAGGACTTATGGATACAGGGATTGGACCCGACCATCCTTCGTTCAGTGATGAGGGAGTACCCCTTCCTCCGGCTAAATGGAAAGGCAAGTGCGAGTTCAATGGCACAGTGTGCAACAACAAGCTCATTGGTGCACAAAATTTTGTAGGTGCAGAAGAAGGGAATATTACCGGAACACCATTTGATGAAAATGGTCATGGGACCCACACATCTAGCACCGCTGCTGGAAATTTTGTCCAAGGTGCCAGCGTGTTTGGAGACGCGAATGGCACGGCTGTTGGCATGGCACCTTATGCTCATTTGGCAATGTACAAAGTCTGTTACGGGATTAGTTGTAGGTCTGGTGACATCTTAGCTGGCCTCGATGCTGCTGTTGAAGATTGCGTGGACGTGATTTCTATCTCACTTGGAGGCCCTTCACTTCCATTCTACGACAATGTGATTGCAATCGGTGCATTCGCAGCAATGAAAAAAGGAATATTCGTCAGCTGTGGAGCTGGAAATTCCGGTACCCATAAATCTTTGGCAAATGAGGCCCCATGGTTTCTTACAGTTGGAGCAAGTACTACTGACAGAATACTAAAATCACAAAATGAGAAGCTCAGCTCCTATGGCGCTGTAATTGGAGATGCTCTTGCTCCCAGGGTCGCTTCCTTTTCATCAAGAGGACCAAGCCGTGCAAGCCCTGGAATTTTGAAACCCGACATCATTGGACCCGGCGTTAAAATTCTTGCTGCTTGGCCTAAATCAGTGGACAATGCAACACTTCCTAATCCTAAGGCAACATTTAACATAATTTCAGGTACCTCGATGTCAACTCCTCACCTGAGTGGCATTGCAGCTTTGCTCAAGACATCACACCCCGACTGGTCACCAGCAGCTATTAAATCTGCCATCATGGCAACTGCTAATGTACTAAACCTCGCAGGAACACCCATCATTGGCCAAGGGCTTAAACCCGCAGACGTCTTTGCAATTGGTGGAGGCCATGTCAACCCTACAAAGGCAAATGACCCAGGGCTTGTCTTCGACATAAAACCAGAAGATTACTTTCCTTACTTGTGCGGTTTGAACTACAATGAGACAATGATAAAGATTATCACGCAGCAAATAGTGAAATGCTCAGAAGTCGGAGTCATACAAGAAGCACAGCTCAATTACCCTTCATTTTCTATTAAAGCAGGCCCCAATCAGACAGAGTCTCAGTACTATACCAGGACAGCAAAGAACGTTGGCCCAGCTACTTCAACATACAACTTGGATCTTTTAGTACCACATCAAATGGGGATAAGTGTGAACCCTCAGGTGCTTACATTCACAGAGGTTAACCAGGAGATTACATACCATGTCGAATTTATCGCAAAAGAAGGAGCTGGTAAGGATGGTGTACCATATGGTCAGGGATACTTGAGATGGTTTTCTGATAAACATAATGTTACTACCCCTATAGCTGTCATTTTTGACACTCCGCAAGATTAACATTTGGTCCTAGAGAAGCTTAGCTATATATTCATACAAGGAATAATGTACATAATGTAAGTACAATTTAATAATAATCTACCTACGAAAATTCAAGTTGATGAAGAATAAAAGCGTTTAGATGCCTAAAAATGTTTTCACAGAAATAACTAGTATGTTTCTCTCTCTTTTTAAGAATGATTCAAAGAAATTTTATATCATCAAAAGCGTTAGTGACAGTTTTTGCGTAAGGATTATTCTATAAAATCACCTAGTATGTCAGTATATGTACTCCCTTAAGAAGAAATTCCAAGTGTTATTCCAAGTACTTCGACTTGCATGCTTTTCAATTAGAATTGAAGAAAACATAACATGTGAATTAAACAATTAATGAACTTTTTTTATGTTTATTGTCGAGGTACTCAACGATTTATTTAGCTTTACAACCGTCCTTGGGTGAGGGATTGAACAACAATTTCCTTGTAAACATTGTTGTCTCTGTAAAGGCTTACTGATATATGGCTAGTGTAGTGCAACAGTTTCTAAGACAACAGTTACCCACAAAATTGGTCACTTATAGAAGTGCACCCTTATACATCATCCCAAATGTGTGCTCAGTCACCTTACGTAAATCCTCCAGAAAATCTGGCCACTCACCACGCACTTCATCAACCTACACCGGCGTGTAAGTTCTAGCCACTCTCTTCCACCACTGAAACATGATAAGGAAAATTAAGCAAATTTTTAGCTAAGTTCAATAAACCGATAAGTTGTTGCAGTACATATAGCAACGAGCATGTACCTTCAGTGATTATGAATATTTATCCTTACCCAATAATGCTCGGTATTAAAAACAAAAATCAAGTGCATATGTGATGATAAATAACAGACCCCCAACTTCTTCCCCATGCTCAGGCGGTACTTGTAATGTTCAACCGTGCAACCTTATAACTTAAAGGCTTCACTTGCAGTTTAGTTATCGCCAGAGTCAAGTTTTTGTCCACAGGTGGTCTTACCTAAGTTCACAATGCAGTCCTATCGCAGAAGGTCCATCACCAGTTCACCACCTTGTTATAGTTCGGCGATTATTACCATGTTCTGATTAATATATGTCGTTAGGTGGTCTGACCTAAGTTCACAATGTAGTCCTACCACATAAGGTCCATCACCAGTTCACCACCTTGTTACCATGTTCTGAATAATATATAAACACAAAACTCCAGATTGTGACTACTCACCCGTCGAAATTACAAGAAACGCCGGCCAACATTCCTTCAAATTTCAACTATATATAGCTGCTTGAAATGGTTGACTGACATCAACAACATCAACAACTTGGACTCCAAGTTCTTCTCTTGTCCATTAAAGATGGAGAACATAAAGGGTACAGGGTTGCATGTTTTATATTTTCTTGGTTTAACTTTCATGTTTTATTCATCACTAGCAGTTGCACAAGAGAAGCAAAACCACCTCCAAACTTATATTGTTTTTGTTGAAAAGCCTGTATCCCAGAAGTTTTTCGCACTATCTATTGAAGATTTGGATATTTGGTACCAGTCATTTTTGCCCAAAACTCGTGCAAACTCAAACCAGCTGATGAACCAAAGACTGACTCATGCATACCATAACGTGGCCATGGGGTTTGCAGCAAAATTGACTCCTGAGGAACTAGAGGCGATGGAAAAGAAGGAAGGGTTTGTGTCGGCTCATCCAGAGAGAAGGCTGCCTTTGCTTACTACTCATAGCCCTGACTTCTTGGGTTTACACCAAGGATCAGGAATTTGGCAACAAACAAACTATGGTGAAGGCATCATAATTGGAGTTTTGGATACAGGGATCCCACAAGATCATCCCTCATTTAGTGACGAAGGAGTAACTCCTCCTCCGGCTAGATGGAAAGGCAAATGCGAGTTCAATGGGACGACGTGCAATAACAAGGTTATTGGTGCAAGAAATTTCATTGGCGCAGGCAAGGGCAAACCTGATCCAGAACCTCCAATTGACACAGATGGCCATGGAAGCCACACGTCTAGCACAGCTGCAGGAAATTTTGTACTAGGCGCAAGCGTGTTTGGAGAGGCCAATGGCACAGCTACTGGCATGGCTCCTCATGCTCACTTGGCTGTGTATAAAGTCTGCGAATTTGACTGTGCGGAAGGTGACGTTTTGGCTGCAATGGATGCTGCTGTTGAGGATGGAGTGGATGTGCTCTCCCTCTCGCTTGGCGGCCCCTCAATTCCTTTCTATGAGGATGTGATTGCAATTGCTGCATTCGGAGCAACTCAAAAGGGAATTTTTGTTAGCTGTGCAGCTGGAAACTCTGGTCCTGTACCTGCTTCTTTGTCAAATGAGGCCCCCTGGATTCTTACAGTTGGAGCAAGCACAACTGACAGAATTTTAAACATAAACCCAAATCCTACAGCAACAATCTTGTATAATGGCAAAGGAGACCCACTCGCTCCCAAGGTAGCATCCTTTTCATCAAGAGGACCAAACACTGCAAGCCCTGGAATTCTGAAACCTGACATCATTGGACCCGGTGTTGACATCCTAGCAGCATGGCCCGAATCAGTGGACAATGCCACACTTCCTAATCCGAAGGCAACATTTAACATAATTTCGGGTACCTCAATGTCAACTCCTCACCTAAGTGGAATTGCAGCCTTGCTCAAGAGCTCACACCCTGATTGGTCACCAGCTGCAATTAAATCTGCCATCATGACAAGCGCAAATGTTCTAAATCTTGCCGGCAGGCCCATTGTTGATGAATGGAATAGGACTGCGGACATCTTTGCAATTGGTGCAGGACATGTTAACCCTTCGAAAGCAAATGATCCGGGGCTCATCTATGACCTACAACCAGAGGACTACATTCCTTACTTGTGTGGCTTGAATTACACCGAAAAACAGATAAGGACCATCACGCAACAAACAGTGAACTGCTCTCAAGTCGGCGCCATAGAAGAAACACAGCTGAATTATCCATCGTTTTCTATCATAGTAGATCCGGATAAAATGCAGACCAAGTCTGTGCTTTACACAAGGACTGTGAGGAATGTTGGCCCGGCTAATTCAGTTTACAACTCAGATCTTTTAGTACCAAATAATACGATCATGAGCGTGACTCCTCAGGTGCTTACATTCACAGAGCTTAACCAGACGATTACCTACCAGGTGGAATTTACTGCACTTGACAAGGCTAATACCCAGACACAAGGATATTTGAGATGGTTTTCTGCAAGTTATAATGTAACAAGTCCAATATCTGTGGTTATTGCCTCTAGGTAAAATTTGAATTTGGTGTAGATAATTGTGTATTCTCTACATATTTATTTATGAATTAATAATAATGAAGACAATAAAATCAAGGGTATTCACAACCTTGCTCCTGAATTTAGCTCCGAGTTTAGCTGACGCTTTTATGGTACTTGCCCGTCTGGACACATAGTACCTCGTTCGAAACATTATGTACAGATGGTATGAATTGCCTAAACAAGAATTCTTGAATAGCAACCAACTGGAGCAATTACTCTCAACAATATCAAAAGATTTCCATTAATGAAATATGTCGGATGAAGTGGTTATTGCTCTACTACCAACCACAACTCATGGGCTTAACTGAATAGCTAAATGAATTAGAGCATTTGGAGGGCTCATAATCTTTAATCAATTTTTTTTTTTTTTCCTAATTAGAATGGTTAAAATCTAATGTAGTACATGTAAGTAATACAACGTATAACCATACAATAATACTACTGAAGCTATACAAAAACAGATCCAAACCTCAAATTGACGATGAACTAGAAAGCGCTATCTCATCCCCGCGAGAACTTGCCTGCAACAGGACTAGTGAAGATTAAGGATAATTGGCATCCTTAATTTTGATTATTCCTTAAACATGCATTTCAATGTGTTTGTTGGGCAATAATCCACTTAACATATGTAGGACGTTGCAGTGCACCCTCGCATGAAGGAAGTCTTTAACATTGGCACTCAAAAATCCTACGACAGGCACATAAGAAATAGTCTAGTGGGAATTAATCCACTCATGGAGGTTATAACTAGGTTTTAGTCTAGTGATATTTCTCTTCTTACTATTGGAAGAAGTCCTAAATTCAAATTCCCCATTCCCCTTTATTAAATTGAAGACTCATTACCCTTGATAAATTGAGCAGTCATGATAATTTTAAAAATTCCACACAAACAAAACAAAATCTCAATATTTTCCAAAGAAATCGAAAAGGTAACGAACACTATAATACTTGTTGTGCACACAAAAATTTGACGGAAAGTAGAGGTATTTTGAGGAGTTTGACAAAGAAAACTTTCTTGTAGATTTCATATGACCGGTCGAGGATAGGTGTCTCATTAAAACCTCATTAGGTAGTAAAAATTATGTGGGAAAAATGCCCTAATCTAAGGGGAAAATAGTACACTAAGGTCAAGTAAGTACACCTCTAGATACTCCCTCTGAGTTTGACATAACTTTAAAATAAGAACTACAAGCATTGCAAGCGAGATAGTTACGCAAACCAATTCCTCGAACAAGCTTCTGGAAAGTAGACTTCGACAGTGACTTGATGAGGAGGTTGGCAAGGTTGTCTTGGGTTGAGATTTGCTTGACTTTAATCTCTGATACTCATGCTAATGTAATGTAGACGCAATATGCTTGGCGTTGACTTCTTGGATGTATCATATTATGGTATGGATACATGCGGCATTATCTTCATAGATTGTCGTTAATTGAGACTCAAAGATTGATGATAACTGCAAGTGCCTCAAATATTCATCATCATTTGTCAGTCATGGAGTCATCCTTGCCATCAAAAGGTTTTAACGCAAGCCTTAGGTCCACTGTCTGATTTCTTCTTACCATCGTAGAACCCTTGAATGAAGCTCTCGATAACAAATATTATAATTATGACTCTCCTCTACTGGATCTTGCTCTTTGAAGTCTCTAACAATAGACTAAACTTAGCAAATTAGAGAATAACAAGAAACACTAGATTCATACTAGTTCAACAAAACTTTTGCTTACATCCAGTTGTGATTTCTCTTGGTAGAGAAATAATTGCTTCTTTGATTAATGATAGAGTATACAGTACTTTGGCAAACCCTAAAAGTAATCCCTTTTCTCCCTCTCGGCTATCTTTGGCTATTCTCACTTTTTTCTTGCCTTGCAACACCCTATTTGCATATGGTCTACTAAATTTGGTCACCCTAACATCATTCATTGAAAATATTTTGTTTGTCTATTCACTTGATTGCATGGCAATGATGATGGTATGACTGGTGCATGACTCTAAAAATAGGCCTCACATTCATTTTATAAGATTTCAGTATAACATAAGGCTTATCGACTGCTTCGGTATAAACGAATAAATTAGCGAGCATTACTAAGTCTGGTATTAACTCCGAAACACCGACTCCAAAACTCCAGCTCCCCAGCAGCTAGCATTTGGCTTCTCTTCAATTTTCTGTACAAGAAATGCAGGCACATTCCAGCATGATCCATTGTTATCTACAATATATAGTTGCTCCTGTACGGTAGACTAACACAAAACACTCGCACTTCGGAGTAGTTCTTCATCGAAACATGGAGAACAGAAAGCGTCTAGTGCTGCTGCAGATTGCATGTCTGCTCGGCTTAATTTTCCTGTTTTGTTTATCGGTAGCAGCAGCTGCTGATACTCAAACTTACGTTGTTTGGGTGAAAAAGCCAGTCCAAGGTAAGTTTTTTTCAAAATCTCATCAAGATTTGGAGAGTTGGTACCAGACATTTTTGCCCGAAACAGTTGCAGACTCCAACGAGGTGACGAAGCCACGAATGGTTCATACATACCGCAATGTGGCCACAGGATTTGCAGCAAAACTGACCGCAGAGGAAGTAAGAGCGATGGAGAACAAAGAAGGGTTTGTGTCTGCTCGTCCAGAGAGGATTCTGCCTTTGCACACTACTCACAGTCCTAACTTCTTGGGATTGCAGCAAGGATTGGGAGCCTGGAAAGAAGCAAACTACGGTGCAGGTGTGATCATTGGAGTGTTGGATACTGGGATTGGACCTGATCATCCTTCGTTTAGCGACGAAGGAGTACCACCTCCTCCAGCTAAATGGAAGGGCAAGTGCGACTTCAATGGACCAGTGTGCAATAACAAGCTTATCGGTGCACGAAACTTCCAAAGCGGACAATCTACTGGAGGCCCTCCAGTTGACGATGAAGGCCATGGCACCCACACATCCAGCACAGCTGCAGGAAATTTTGTGAAAGGTGCCAATGCGTTTGGAATGGCCAATGGCACAGCAGTTGGTATGGCACCTTATGCTCATGTCGCAATGTACAAGGTCTGTGGTGAGGTGGGTTGTTCTGATGCAGACATTTTAGCTGCTATGGATACTGCTGTTGAAGATGGCGTTGACGTCCTCTCGCTCTCACTTGGCGGTGCTTCATTTCCCTTCTATGATGATGCAATTGCAGTCGGTGCATTCACAGCAATTCAAAAGGGAATTTTTGTCAGCTGTGCAGCAGGAAATTCTGGTCCTGACTACGAGTCTTTATCCAATGAGGCCCCATGGATACTCACAGTTGGAGCAAGCACCATTGACAGAAGCATAAGAGCAACAGCGCTCCTTGGAAATCACGGAGAATTTGATGGCGTATCTTTGAACCAGCCTAAAGATTTTAATTCAACATTGTTGCCTCTTGTTTATCCAGGTGCGAACGGCGACCAGTCATTATCTTTATGTGCTCCAGGGTCCCTTGGAAATGTTGAAGGGAAAATAGTGTTGTGCGAGGGAGGAAGAGGAAGAGTTGCCAAAGGGGAAGAAGTGAAAAGAGCTGGTGGTGCTGCCATGATTTTGGCGAACCTAGAGGCTGGTGGCTACACCGTCTTAGCTGACGCTCATGTTCTTCCTGCGACACATGTGAGTTATGCTGCAGGGTTGATGATCAAAGCCTACATAAACTCAACTGCAACACCTCAAGCCACAATCTTGTTCAAAGGCACTGTCATTGGAGATCCTCTAGCTCCCCAAGTTGCTTTCTTTTCATCAAGGGGACCAAGCATTGCAAGCCCTGGAATTTTGAAGCCTGACATCATTGGACCTGGTGTTAGCATCCTAGCGGCATGGCCCGTTTCTGTGGACAATGCCACACTTCCCAATCCTAAGGCAACATTTAACATGGTTTCAGGTACTTCGATGTCATGCCCTCACTTAAGTGGCATTGCAGCCTTGCTCAAGAGTTCCCACCCAGACTGGTCACCGGCTGCCATTAAGTCTGCAATCATGACAACGGCAGAAGTAAATAACCTTGGAGGACAGCCCATAGTTGATGAAACACTTAAACCAGCAGACATCTTTGCCACTGGTGCAGGCCATGTTAACCCTTCAAACGCAATTGACCCGGGGCTCATCTATGACATAAATCCAGCGGAGTACATTCCTTATATGTGCGGTTTGAATTACACAAACGAACAGATACAGGTTGTCACCCAACAAACAGTGAACTGCTCCGAAGTGGGAACCATCCCAGAAGCACAGCTAAACTATCCTTCATTTTCTATTATAATAGGGTCATCTGATGAGTCTAAGTCTCAGGACTATACAAGGACGGTGAAGAATGTTGGGCCGGCTAGCTCAACTTACAAGCTGGATCTTAATGTGCCACATAAAATGGGCATGAGTGTGAATCCTGAGGTGCTAACATTCACAGAGGTTAACCAGGAGATTACATTCAGTGTGGAGTTTATTGCGGAAGACGGGGCTGGGAAGGATGGTGTACCATTTGATCGGGGGTATCTGAGATGGATTTCTGATAAGCACTCTGTTACTAGCCCCATCTCTGTGATCTTTGACACATAGGAAAAGATACCACAAGAATGCAGAGAACGATAGAAGGAATTGAACCCAAAAACTAAGTGCTACTCCAGTGGTGCCATTTTAGTCATTCAAGATTTGATGTTTAATTTACAAACCCTTTGTATCATTGCTTACATACTGTTTGAGCAATAATTGAAATTGATAAAGGAAGTAAATGGACTCGCAGATTGCTTGCAGTTGTATCAGCTGACGGACAAGAGTTCTTCGGTGTTTTTTTTCCCGGATAGAACTAATAATTTAGCAGCATTAACCAATATACAAATTTGGGGATCGCTTAGCATAATGATTAAAAAAAAAAAAAAAGATTAAGGCACTTCAAGTAAAGTCTTCAAAGTTTTACATAATACATACCTCTAGCGTGTGCAGGGAAGCCAACCGAGCAACTGATCCGGTCACTTGGATAATTGAGTTTCAGAAGCCGTTCTTCCTCAATTTAGAAATATAGCAACTCGAGGCCAGCTCCAAAACCTGCTTGACTGTAGAGCCCAATGTAGTTGCATTCACGGAGACAAAGCAAACAACAACGTTCTCTGTGGCATTTACTTGAACAGGTGACAGTACTTGGGATGCAAGAAACATACAGTGGGCACAACACATGGTGCCGTGTCCTGCCTCTTCATTGTACCATGTTTGGCTTGTTCAACCACCTAGAGTAGACATCAGTATAGTGCCTCGTGTGATTGCATTCGCGGAGGTTATGCCAACAGAAAACTTCTCAGTGACATTCACTCCGACGGTACTCGTGATGCAAGCAACCCATTTTCTTAAGGATATCTAAAGTGGGTTTCTTTTAAGCATAGTATACAAACCCAATATCTGTCAATGTTTAATTTAGGGCTGGGCAAACGGGGCCTGGACCCGCGGGTAGGGGCGGGTCCAAGCGATTCGGGGCGGGTACGGGGCGGGTCCTGTTTTTAAAATTCTGAAACGGGGCGGGGCGGGTCGGGTCCATGTCATTTGCGGGGCGGGACGGGTCCTAATTGCTGAGAAACGGGTCCCCGACCCGAACCGTTTCCACCTTCCAAAAATGCGTTGATTTAATCTGATCACTCTGTCTCTGCCTGCCAGACTCCCACACCCACAGTCGACTGACTCAACTTGACACCCCACTCCCCAAATCTCGTCTCCTCTCTCGTCTCAGGCCTCGCTCGATCGTCTCAGAGTCAGACCTCACTCCCCAAATCTCTCCTCCTCTCTCGTCTCAGATCCCTACTGAGTACTGACTCGACTCCCTGAGACTCATAGTGAGTCAGTGACTGTCGACATCACCATCGCAGGATCGTCTCCTGAGTCCTGACTCTCCTTCAATCCTCCCAATCGCGAGTTCCGACCACCACGACACGGTCCACACCAACCTCGCCGTCGAGAACACTACCATCATCTTGCAAATTCCTAGGTAATTTATGAATTAGGGTTTCTGATTTAGGAATTTAGGATTTTTGCATAAGCTTTTCAATTGATTTAGGAATTACGTGGGTTTTTTATTTGGGAATTTAGGGTTTTTGGGGCTAAGCAGCTCAAGGAGCGCTTACTTATCCTTTTTTGAATCACCACCACCACCACCGGTACGTTCCCCTTCCTCTCTCCGTCCAGATCCAACCCTCCGTTTCCTTCTCTCCCCTCTAGATTCTGCATGTTCCGCCTCCTTAGCTTCTGTTTGGTTTCCGAGAATCTGTTTTCCCGAGAAATTTTTTGATTTTGTTGTTTGTGTTGAGCTGTGCGTTTGGGACCTGGTTTTGTTTTGTTTGTCCTGGAATTTGTATAGCGTGATTGTTTAATTTAAATTTTCTTTTGGTTTTTTTGGAGATGATTAATTCTGTGCTTTTAAAAAATTGTAGGGCGGAAGAGATGGATCGTTACCAGAGAGTGGAGAAGCCGAGAGTGGAGACGCCTATCGATGAGAACGAGATTAGGATTACCAGTCAGGGCAGGATGCGCAACTACATCACCTACGCCATGACCCTGCTTCAGGTCTCTCTCTCCCTCTCCTCTATTTTTTTTCTTCCATTTTTTGTGTTTAATTTCTGCTTTCGGATGCATAGAATTGAAAAAAAAAAATTGAAAATAATGAAATTTTGTTGTGTATTATGATGAAACAAATTCAAACCATGATGTTAATCTTGTGTGTTTACCTGCTGCTGTTGATTTTCTGCTCGTATGCGATTATATGGTAGTATATAATGCGTATGGAAGTTTGAGTATGCGATTATCGGATGAAGTTGTGTTCAAGGCCATGGGAAGAGCCATCAACAAGACTAACGATTGTGGAGTTAATCAAGGTTATGTGTCTTGTTCTGAATCGTTATATATTGTTTGTGAGATGTTTGTTTCCGTTCTTGGATTAGGCTGACAAGATATTCTTATTACTGTTGTTTCAGAGAAGAATTGTTGGTCTTCATCAGAACACTACAATTGGTTCCACAGACATAACTGATATCTATGAACCTCTTGAGGAAGGCCTTGATACGTAAGCCTAGTTTAAACTTTAAACCGTATTTTGAACACCTCTGATTTGTTGCAGTACCTCATGAGGTCTATGGTTCAGATGCAACTCAATGCAAAATACTTAGTTCTTGATTTAGTTGAAGTTTAGCCAGTGCTCCCGGGGAATATATTTATTTGTTGGTAACTAATCAGTTTAATTTCGTTCCAGGAAGTATTGGCTGCTTCAAGAAGTGTTGGTAACTAATAAATTGACTTCAGAACATACATGTAAACAAATGTTAAAACCGATTATGACTCTCATAACTGATTTCAAACCTAGTTTCTAGTATTGTTGCCTGCCATTCGAGGCTGAAATGTGGCCTGAAAAGAACCTACTTATTTAATAGATTCTTTACTTCATAACACGATTATGTATATCAGTGTAGGAAGTTGTTTATGGCTCTAATTGATTATATGATTATGGACTACTGCGATATAATTGCATAAGCTTTTTGATTGATTATTTGTACAATCTGTGAATCTGTACAATTTTTTTTTTCTTTCAAACATAATTGCATAAGCTTTTTGATTGATTATTTGCAATCTGTGAATCTGTACAATTTTTTTTTTCTTTCAAACAACCGAAAAAAAAAAAAAAAAAAAAAAGGGACCCGTGGACCCGGCCCGAACCGGCCCGTTTCAACCGGGCCGGGTAATGTCCGGTTCTTATATTAAAAAATGTAATCCCCGGCCCGGCCCGCCCCGTTCCCTTTGAACCTAGGTCCGGTCCGGTCCCTTCAAAATTGGGCCCGGCCCGGCCCGTGCCCAGCCCTAGTTTAATTGACATGTTCGCAAAGGATCTAGAGATAATATTACAGTCTGAGAATAAGAGGTAAAATCAAGTTTCCTAATATAAATATATCAGCCTCTTCTTAGCAAGGATCTCGTTCCATTGTAATGGGACCATAGCGTCCTCGTAGAGATCATGTATTTACTGAATGGGACCCCTATAATCTGGAGCAGAAAATAAGAGAAATAGTAAAATATATAAGAAGTCCTATATGGTAAATACATGATCCCTACGATGGTATTATTCCTATTTTGTTGTTGCCACACGGGATCCCTACTAAGAACTCCCAATTATATATAGCATATGTAAAATATGTTTTATTATGATCTAACTATTTTGTGAATGCAACACGAGTTCCTAACATTAGATTTGAGACTACCATAAAATCACAAAGTGTAGTATTGTACACTATGGAAAATTCCCATCTGCATAATTCCAAGTAATAGTTGGCAATTTGTGTAAGAATATATACAAAATACGTACAAAAATGTATAATAAAATACCCTGGGCCCTGGCTCAAAGAAAATGATCAAAAGTCTGTGAATGCTGTCAACTTCAATATTTTGAAAGGTGAGGTTTCATGGATAAGCCCTGTCTAGGAAAAAAACCTTCACCTCACAAGATCTAAATAATTTTAATATATATCTATATATATAGTGAATTGTTATTAGCACTTCAAAAATCTTATTCTACACTCCAAACTTTCTATATTAGGAAAGAAAAATACACTTGTGAGAAGTGTAGAATGAGATTTTTGGAATGCCAATAACACTTCCCCATATATATATATATATATATATATATATATATAGGTTTACAAAACAAATGTTAATTGTCAATTAAAAGTGTACAAGTCACAAACAAATTTAACTCTCAAAACCAAATTTAACCAAGCAATCAAATTAATCAACAATTTTGCTCAAAATAATAATAATAATAATAATAATAATAATCAAGAATCAAACAAATAGAGTCATACATCGCATTTGGTGGGTTGGATGAGATAGGTTGTGATCAATTAAATACACTTGAGTCCAGTTCGTTGTTTGTTATGTCAAATTGTGAACAGTACTAGACATGATTGGTTATGAATCCACAATAAAGCCGGTTATTTAACTTATCCTTATACATGAGTTACTAGTTATGTCTTACAAGTCCTTGCTAACTCAATCATATCCCTAAGACTCAATCACATCCAACTCACCAAACAGAGCCCTAGAATCTTAAGTGTATTTATATGTATATGAGAGTAAAATTTGAGTGGGATATGTAGTCTTAAAAAAGAGAAATGAGAATAATATAATATTCTTTTTAAGAAAAGAATAATATAAAGTTAGAATACAATAAAAAATAAAAAAAAGATGTTTATCATTTTTATTTCGTGGGTTGTCATGAGAATATCCAGAAAAAAAAATGCTCATCTATTCTAAAAAAATAATAAAAACAAAAACAAAAACAAAAAGATGCTTATTTATCTATTCTGTATATGAGGAAAAAATAATATAAAAAAAAAATAGGAATAGAAAAAGATAGTGGGGGTAATAAATGTCAATGAAATGGATCGATTTAAGTTTTAAAGAGAAAAAAGTATAAAAAAACCAAAATAAAAAAAATGAAAACCCTCACAAGTGGCCTTTTACCACAATAGTGGAAAGGTGTTGAGTCCTTGCATGACGGCATGGGTCTAAACCCCGTCGGTGGCTACTATAACATCTAATCTAACAAAATCAATCGTTTAACCAAAAAAAAAAAAAAAAACCCTCGGCTTCTTCATCTTCTTAGCTGGCCACCCTAGCTCTGCAACTTCATCTTTTTCTCTCAGCATCCCAACTCTGCAACTCAAAAATTATGAATTATGCAACTTGAAAAGGAAAAAAGGACGCTAATAGGCGTGCCTCGACCACATCTAGACAAGTTTTTGCCTCCTCCCGATGAGCAGAGGTGATTTCATGGTCGCCCCCGCCTCCATGGCTGTCTAAGCGCACCCCATTTTAAAACACTGGTCAACTTTTATGTCAAACCAACATATGGTACCAGCAATGTACATTTTTTAAATTACAATCAGAGTGAACCAAGCCCTTTGACCAGCTAATCCAGACAACACTGAAATTACAGTAACTTTGAGGATGCAGAGAAACCAGTAATTCATCAAGAAATGACTTTGAATGCAATGCATTTGGCATGTCTAATATCTATGAGATTGATGCTAGTGACAAAATATAACAAAACAGAAAAAGACAGCAACGTCTAAGAACCGTCCAGTTCACAACATAAAAGGTAAGGAAAAATGGACTCATTCAGTCAATCCTTGAACTGGTCAGACATGCAGTAGAACTAAACAAGCTAGGCAAGATATGCAAATAAAGCATTACCACTTGAAGTAAAAATAAAACCTGCACAGATCCGTGTTGCCACCTTGGGGAAAAGTAGAATCACTAAATAAAGTTCTCCGTGGGACAGAAGACAATAATAAGGCAAGAATAGGAAAAAGTTTACAGGGAGCCAAACCATAAAGCTCCAACAGATATATTGCTAAGCTTCTGTGAAAATGCCGGCCAATTCTTCGCTTCCATCAACCATATATGATGCTTTCCTGAGACTATCAACTCATAACAGAAACACAGGCATCTTCTACTGTCCTTACGACTTCATTCAGTAGAGATTTGTTCACCATGGCTGTGATCCCCTTTCTTACTCTCATTTTCATGCTTAGTTTTTGTTATGTTACCGCTCGGAAAAATGAGCTCTTACCAGCAACCACTAAACCAAGCAATTTACAGATGTACATTGTCCATGTAAGGCAACCAGAGGGCAGAGTTTTCGCTCAAACAGAAGACCTGAAGAGCTGGCATGAATCTTTTCTGCCCGTTACTACAGCAAGCGCAGATGAAACAGCCACGCATTCCTACTCGTACCAAGAAGTGATTAGTGGTTTTGCTGCGAGACTAACTCAGGACGAAGTAAAAGCAACGCAGGAGATGGATGGCTTTGTGGCAGCACATCCTAAAATAGTAGTTCATCGGAAAACTATACACACCCAACTTCTTGGGCTGCACCAACAAACCGGAATATGGAAGGATTCAAATTTTGGGAAGGGAGTGATCATTGGAGTGCTGGATGGTGGAATTGAGCCCATCCATCCTTCATGTAATGGTGCAGGAATTCCACCTCCACCCACTAAATGGAAAGGGAGGTGTGACTTTAACGTATCAGACTGCAACAACAAATTAATTGGTGCAAGGACTTTCAATATTGCAGCTGAGGCCCTGAAAGGAGAGAAGCCTGAGGCACCGATTGATATAGACGGACATGGGACACACACAGCAAGCATAGCTTCTGGTGCTTTTGGGCAGAATGCTGATGTTCTAGGACATGCCGAATGTATGGCAATTGGGATTGCACCTCATGCCTACCTAGCAATGTACAAGGGGTGCTTCGGAGGCTAATATACTAGCTGCACCTGCAGGAACTGTTCAGGATGGTGTTGACATGATCTCAATCTCCCTTGGTGAAGATTCAGTTCCATTTTTTGCAGCAGCAATGCAATCAGCTCATTTGCGGCAATCCAAAAAGGAATATTTGTAAGTTGTGCAGCTGGAAATTCTGGCCCATTTAACGGCACAATATCTAATGAAGCCCCCTGGATCCTAACAGTTGGAGCAAGCACCATAGACAGGCATATTGTAGCCATAACAAAGCTTGGAAATGAAGAAGTATTTGATGGTGATCTCCCATTGAGCCAAGAGATTTCCCTTCAACATTAATGCCTCTTATTTATGCTGGATAAATGGTAATGATTCTGCACTGTGCACTCAAGAATACCTGAAAGGTCTCCTTGTTAAAGGCAAGGTAGTTGTGTGAGCAAGGGGGAGGAATAGGAAGAATTGCTAAGGGAGAGGAGGTGAAAAACGCTGGAGGGCTGCCATGATTCTTTTGAATGAAGAAACTGATGGTGTGAGTACTTCAGCTGATGTTCATGTTCTTCCCGCAACAGATGTGAGCGCAACATCAGCAGCAACAATCTTATTCAGAGGAACTGTAGTCGGAGACTCATCTACTCCAGCTGTTGCTTCCCTCTCTTCAAGAGGCCCTAACCTGGCAAATCCAGGTATTCTGAAACCAGACTTTATTGGACCAGGTGTGAGCATTCTTGCTGCATGGCCATTCCCTGTTGACAATACCACAAACTCAAAAGTCAATTCAACATAATTTCTGGAACTTTAATGTCATGTCCGCATCTCAGTTGAATTGCTGCTTTGCTGAAGAGCTCTCACCCTTACTGGTCACCAGCTGCCATTAAATCTGCTATAATGACTTCTGCTTACCTTCTAAATTTGGAAGGCAAACCTATTCTCGATGAAACATTTAAGCCTGCAGATGTTTTAGCCACCGGTGCTGGCCATGTCAATCCATCAAAGGCAAATGATCCAGGATTAGTTTATGATATTCAACCAGATGATTATATCCCTTATCTTTGTGGCTTGGGCTACAAAGACGATGAAGTATCATTACGCACAGACAAATACAGTGCTCAAAGGTATCGAGCATACCTGAAGGAGAGCTGAACTATCCTTCATTTTCTGTCACATTGGGACCATCTCAGACATTCACGAGAACTCTTACAAATGTTGGTGAGGCATATTCATCTTAAGCAGTCAAGCTTCATGCACCAGAAGGAGTATATGTGAGTGTCAAGCCCAAAAACATTTAACTTTGCAAAAGTGAACCAGAAGATGTCAGTTCTCAGTGACATCATCCGTACTGGTTCAAAAGGCAAAGCTGGTGAATTCACTCAAGGATTTCTAGCATGGGTATGGGTTTCTGCTAAATATATTGTTAGGAGTCCGGTTTCTGTCAAATTACAGTGACCATTGGATGCATATCGTATAGTGGTCACATGGTGACTTCTTGTGTTATCAAACTTTATGGAGTTGTGTGTGATCAAACATTTATATACCGACTCATTTCCTTATGTTTCCTTCAGTAACATGGCAACATTTTAAAGCAGATGACTACTTAGAGAATTTAAGTCTAGGACAGAGATGGAGAAATCTTGGATCTACTACTAGTCGAAAAAACAATTAAAAAATTAATATAGTAATAAAGTTAACAATAATAAACAGGATGTTGAAAGAGACAAAAGCTGCAAAAATAGATGCCAAAGAATAAAAGGTAAAGAATAATCGCATAACCCAGTGCACTGTCTCACATCTAACTTGGTTTTTATGTTAGTATTTCAGTAAAACAGTGCTGATAGAAATCTAATTACTAATTTAACTTCCACTGGGATGACTCTCCTTACCTAGATGTTGAACACTGTCAGCAAAGAATACATATAGGAAATGAGAAGAATCCTTGCTCAAGAATGATAAACATTAGATTTCCTGTTAACTCACACATCAAGTCATCAGATCTACATTTAAGGAAGCTAATACTTTTGAATCCACTAAATACCCAGGAGCCAGATGCCCACATGCAATACAATGTCAACAGTATCGCGTTCTATCAAGGGAATTGCAGAGAAACTTTCCCATTGTAGGGACTCAATATAAGATTCATTAAGCAGTTACCATAGATTGATCCTCGACTGCATTGTCTCTGAATTTAATGTTTAAATAGTAACGGTAAAAACTGAAATGCATGAAAACTCATCAACCAAAACCTGGAGGCACATCAGGGTCCTCATCACTACCATCACATGCCTGCTTGTGCTCCATGTCTGTAGAAATGCCAGGTTCCAATCTGTTATCAACAGAATCCATCCTATCTTGTAACTGGTGTGAACTTCCCTTCCATTCTTCAATGGCTCCTTTAACATGAGGTAGAGGTAGTTGTAACGCATCATTATTATTTTTCTGATAATTGCCAGAAAAACAAAATCCCAGTGGTATTTTTGGCTCATTGTCAGACAACTTATCATCACTTTCACTGGCAGCAGCAACAACTAAGCCATTACTGTCAACTTCGTTTTGAACTGGAACATCACGAGTGGAGGGTTCACCCTCAGCTTCCTCATTTGGGTTAGTCAATTTATTGTAGACGGATTGAACAGTTTCTGCTATTTTACTTTTCATGCCATCACTTGATCTGATTATACCCCACAACCCATCAGATATGTGGCTCATTACTTGGTCCCTAGCAATTGGAAGCACACCAAAGGAAAAAATCCAACATTATCAGCTCCCACATAACTTTACATTTCTAATCCTCTGACGGTAACCATTCAAAGAGAGATTGAATAAAGTTTGTAACTACCACTTAGAAGTCCCGAAGGCTAAATATCACCCTTATTTAATCATTTAATTGTAAAACGCTATTAGTATTTTAACAAAGAGATACAAAACCACCACCACATAAACCTACACAGTCACCAGTCGCATTTTAATCATCAAGAGAAGGCGAAAAATTAGTTACGTACCCAACCTCCTGATAAATGTCATCGGAAAGCTGTCTGGGTTTCATATTCTCAGCACCTTCACGATTAAGCGCGGCGGATTGCTTCACAATAGAAGCAATATTTTCTCGCAATTCTTCCTGCAATTAATTGCCCCTCTTTCAGAAATCCCACTCATAAATTTGGTTCAAATTTTCAAAACGTACAAATAAATAATTTCCAATCGTCCAAACATACTTTCAATCTACTCCAATCCAATCCAAAAGTCCAAACATTGGCTAAATTAAAAATCAAATCGAATATTATTGAGTAAAATACAAGGTTCCCATAATAATTCAATGAATTTAATTAGAAAATTCAGTGGAAATTAGTTTAAAAAAAATAAAAAAATAAAACAAAATCAGTAGAAAAAGGCTTGATTTTTACAATTATTAACAAGCATTTTAGACAAATCTGTTTTCCTGCATTCCCGCAACAGCGGCCCTAATCATAAGAATTTAGATACAAAAAAATACAGAAACTAGCGAATAATCATAAGAATTTAGAGACAAACAAATACAGAAACTAGCGAAATTCGTTACCCTAAGAAAGATGAGAGAGAGAGAAGGGTACGGACATTGTTTTTTAGCTTGAGGATGATGCTGCGGCGGAGCCTGTCGAAGTCTCCGTCGTCCTTGAGCTTGGCGATCACCTCCTCTTTGCTGACCTTGTGGTCGTGCGAGCACTCCATTGGATTTTTGCTTTGCCTCTTTGCATCCAAAACCCTTCTACTTATTTGCCGCCACAAATTATAGCCTTAATTAAAAATACTTGTTGTAAATTTATTTTACAATTAAGGACAAACCTCATTAAAATAATTTTCCATTGCTCGATAATTTGCAAGTTTATTTGCATGGATTATGTCCATAATTGCTAAAGAAATGTTCATAGGTAAAGTTTTTTAACCCCTCAAAGAATTACTCTGATAGAAAGCTAAGTAAATCATACTATGTACTAATTTTGTGCAAGTAGCAATTATCTTTAAAAATTTGACAAAATAGTCCTTAAAGTCGTAGATAGTTACATTTTCCCCCTATCGCTCTGATATATAGTTAAATTTGACAATACATTGGGATTACTAGTGTGGATTTGTAACTTTAAAGCATGTGTACTTACTTGACTTGAGAGGAATCATTAGAGAAAATTATACTTCTTTGCTCAGAAAAAAGAAATTGTACTTTTTTGTTCAGGTATGAAATAAATTATTCTTTTCTTGGCGATCTAATACTTGGTTATTCAAGTATGAAATAACCAGTAATACAGCCCACTCATTTCTTGATTCTTTATATGCAAGTAAGCATACATGTTAGAAATGAGAATGATTAATCCTCGTACCTTGCGTAGTCATTCGTGTCAAGGGAAAAGGTTCTGGCAATGGCCAACAGCCTTTTCTTTAGGCCCACTCTCACACACGCGTTGTTTTTTCTTAAGACTATTAGTTATTACGGAGAAAAGTTCCAACCTCACTCATTGCAACTTCTTATTGGATGACCCTACAAGTCCAACCATATAACGCCTGTACTAAAGACTCCCCGTATTCACAGTTGTTTTGCCCTTTTTTCAAAGACATACCAAAGTTACATGCACTAAACCATACGCCAGAGGGAGTTTGAGAGGTAAGTGGGAGATTTTCTTTCTTGCTGTTCTTGGAACACGAGTCGGCACACCACGTGTCATATTATAAGTGTACCAACCCGTATTCTTGGTACACTATCTCTCCATATGGAGGCGGATACGGCTTTTGAAACCCCATGAGAGGGGGAGATAGAGATCTTTGGCATTCATGCCATTGTGTGTGTTACGTGTTTAATGAAAAACTCTTAAATTTCCCTGTCAGTACGGGATTCTATAGAACCAGCCCAAAAATCGACATAGCTAAGCGTCCCAGTTCTCAAAGCCAAGCCCTTGCCTTGTGCACATAGAAACACTATGAGTAGGCTCGTCGAATCGGAAAACAAGCAATACCACCCGCTTCTCCAAGACAGTTCCTTGAAAACATAGTAAACCCGAGGGCCCGACCAACCCGACAAAAATTTTAACTACAAGAATTTTCTTCTATGTGAAGCACATATAGAATCAGAATACAGGCATCGATGGATAAAAACAATTTTACATCAGAACAAACTAGGCTGATAAATTGGTGACCGTCAAAAACCGCACGGTTGAATGGATAGCATTCATTCATCTAATCTAGGTCAATATGGAGAAGGAATGGTCGGGGCTCGGTTGCCGATTCAATAACTGTACAATTTAGTAACTAGCCCCAAGAACAGTCCCATCTGGGAAAAAAACAGTATACATGTATACAACAGGACACAAGGGAGACTTCACTGGATGTTTTGCCACGATGGAAATGCAAAACTCCGTCAGATGACAAACCTATTATCCGAAAAGACCAAGGGAGGTTGGCTACATCAGTATTGTGATTGCCTGTGGGATGAATGATGAGGCCTTTTCCTTGAGCAGCTGCGGTCGCTTCCATAGCTTGAGTTTCTGCACAGAACGATATATGCCAATGAGCTAGCTACACAAGCATTAACCTGAAACTCAACTTTTAGTTCATTGTTTAAGCATTACAATTGTACTTACGAATCATGTTCCTGCATTCTACTTCTTGATGATTCCTCTGATCTAGAACCCTGCCAAATATGAGTTACTTTAGAGAGACTGCAGTTAAACTGGATAAAAGGACTCGACAGTAAGGTCAAAATTCCAGCACAGGGGCATGTTCTACTGTGTTCGCCCAGATCTGTTTCACTGAAAACAAAGTATCTATATTTTACAACAGGTTGTAATTTAAGTTCAAATATTTTGTCGTTTGAGGTTTTATTTTACGATATTTTATTATGGATTATGGAATTGCCTGTATAAACTAGCATTTACACCAATAAGAGCAGAGAACAAGCATCCATTCTGGCTTGGTAATCTTTTAACCCCTCATTAATTCCACTTTAACTTGCATTAGCCCAAAGCAGCATAATGTTTGACCGATGCCACACAGTCCAGTTGGACCTGGAAAAAGGTGACACCTCAAATGTGCCCCCCACACCCCCCCCAAAAACCAAAAAAAATGAAAAACCCATCCCACCCTTGAGGTAAGACAAATATCTTTGATCCCGACACTGTTCATGGCTCCAGGAGTATTGCTCTCTAACCCTCCACACATAAGGTTAATTCCTATGATGAATTGATAGGGTTTCATAGATTTCTAGGTTTCAAATCAAAACATTAAACACATATGGAGCTTATTAAAACTACCGGTAACTCCCAAGAAAAATTTGCTCTTTAATACGTAAACTTGAAAACAAGAAAAAAGAAATATACAACTTTGGCTACGAGAGCTTTTCAAAATCATAAATCGTGACCTGCATCAACTGGTAATAAATTTTAAATATGCTATACTACAAGTTTAGATAGTATACTGACAGGCAGACATAGTACCTTGCTACTTCTGCTTTGGGCCTCCAGGTATTCTTCATAAGACTGGGTTAAGAAGAAAAGGAAATTTATCAGAGCGGAAATTTCGTTGCTTAAGAAACAGAATGATTTTATAATATCAGTAATAAGCTTAAAAAGTAACATCAGAAATAAGCTTAAAAAGTAATGTACAATGTGAACTTTCCTTGACAGAGCATTCAGCATGCAAAACAACATCACTCTTACCAAAGATAGGGTAAATTAGTTCAGCTTTTCTTGAGAGAGAGAGAGAGAGAGAGCGAGAGAGAGAGAGAGAGGGAGAGTAGAAAACATGATTGGGAACTATCAGACAATTTAAACCAAAATAAATCAAGACAAAGTCATGTTGGTTAGATTTTTTACCCTCAAGTTTTACAAAAGCTTTTGACCAAGAAAAAAAAAGAAAAAAAAGATGATGCAAAAAGCCATAAATTCTAACATATACTACAAGTCTACAACAACGAAGTCATAAGTTTAGATTCAAATTATTTTCAACAAGAGTCATCGATAACCTTTCATGTAGAGCTCTACATCTGCAAGGAAGATTTCAAACAGCCCTTCGGTATAAAATGAAGAAATGTGAAACAAAGAAGATAAGTTGAGAAAAAAATTGGAAATAATACCATTTCCAAAAAATCATCTTCAGTCAGAAGAGCGCTAGCTAGATGACTTTCTGCAGACAAACCCCAAACAACAAATTGAGATGACAAATTCCTGTCCACTCGTATATAAGAATGGTATCCATTAATGCAAGATGCAACAAAATGACAGACAAATTTCAGGAAGAATAATACCAGTAGATCTCTGATTTGCTAAATGATATCTATTTGCTTCAGCCTGCTGCTGGTAAAGAAACGAAGGATACATCATGGGTGTCTGGGACCACAATAGATGCATGGGACCCACATTATACTCTTCCTCCCCTAATGAACATGGAGGCTCTATACAAGGCCTTTTTGAAGGAAAATCATCCATGGAAATACTGCTCCACAATAAAATCGAAACTAAACGCTCTTGACCAGATTTATAAATAAATGAATGAATGCATCTGCCAGTGTTCAGAAATTATTACCCGTTTGGTAAGCCGTGCACATCATCCGTCCCATCAAGAAGCTCACAAAGAGCTTCTCCAACATCTGGAGACAACTCCTGAAATAAGACAGAATATCAAGTCAAATTTTAAATCATTCTTCCAAGAAGGTAATGCAACAAAAGGAAATCAGAAAGCACTTGATATTAATAATTAAAAAAACCTGGCAGTCTCTGCTAATTTTAACGGGTTTGTACTCATTCAATGGATTCTTGAGATGAAGAGTCTTTTGGAAAGGAAGATCATTTAGCCGCAGCCATTCGACCTTAAAACTGCGGCCCCATGGATTACTTCTACTACTTCCTTGACTCCATACATTGTCTCGTCTCCATCCAACAGAAGACATCATTTGAGCATACCCTTGGAAGGCACCACTCATGTTGACACTGAATATTAAAATTACTTTACCAGAGTTCTGCAACACAACCATATGCTACCCTATAAAGTATCTAGATTGGAAAGGAAAAACACAACATTAAAACATAGACGATCTTACATGAAAGGCTTCTTCCAAAATTGGTTCATTCATGACTTGAGTAGCCCAAATTCCTTTCTCAATTGATAGTTGGATATTTTGATGATTCAAACTCTTAATGATGAAATATCTAGTATCATGCACTGTACTCTTTTTTTGTGAGGTGGAATTCCCGACCTGATCACGAGAATGCTCTACTTCATCTGATTTAGGTGGATCAACCCCCTCATTAACTTTGTGACTTGAACTCTCTGACAACAAAACATCATATTATTCACGCATCAAAGTTAGAACGAAAACTGAAAATGCCTATCTAACTAATTGGAAAGTGTCATTTTTTGGTTAGAATGATGATATTTGGAGACTAAAATTAAACTCCTAGAGTTCAGCTAAACCTGATATAACAATTCAAACTACCAACCTATATACTACTACAAGTTCACATCTTCCAAGAACAACATATTACATAACGACGGCAGAATTGTAAACACTATGTGTAGGCAAATACATAAATGAAAATATATCAGTGCCAAACATCTACAAAGAGGTCCAGCATGAAAATCATTAGGTGCAACTTCCAACATCAGGCCATAAACTGGAAATATCCTGAATGCATTAAACACAAACGTATGATTATCCGAGTATATCTACTACACATGCACAAATGTAAAAGTAGTGTACATGCGCAACACATATTTTGTACATTCCACCAAAGAACTTCTAAGGCAACAGTTTCACAACAGAGATCTGAAACTTCAGTTGTAGCTACAAAGCTTGAATCACTTTGCATCCAACACATCGATAATCGTATACTTGCTTGTGAGAAAAAATGGTCAGTTTACAGTTAACGAGATGCAAATGAATAAAGTACTAATCTGATTTTAAAAAGTTCTGAGAAAAGACAGCACTTAACAAGGATAGCACCGAAGTGAGGGATAGCAGGTTCAACAATTATAAATCAAACTGCTCTAATGGACTAGCTCTGAAAAGACACCAACCCACAATTATAGCACTTTAATTAATCACTTCTAAACTATAATTGCTTTCCATATCGCCAGTCAACCAAATCCTTATAATCTGCGATCCAAATTTTTTATTTTTTTTTATTTTTTTTTGTGTGTAAAAACAATCTGCAATTACTTTGATTATGCATGCACTCATCAAAACATTGGTTAGGGCAAAGCATTGTCAACAAAGAGACAAATTTTCAGTAATTACAAATATAAAAGGCATGCTTCAAACTGTTCTTGAACAAAATTCTTCGTTCACAATTTGCAAAGTTCCTGAGATCCAAAGCAAGTGGGGCTTCCACCCACTACATATTTTCCCTAACGCTTCAATTGGCTTATAAATGAAATAAAATTGCAAAAGGAGTTGGTCAATTCTCTCACTACTTGGGTTAACAGCATTAGACACTTCCATTACCACCCCACAACTTGGCAACCCTGTCAAAACAATGAAAACACAAAAACTGTATTACCTATCAGGCAAGAGGAAAGATGCCCACATTTTCTAGTTTTTAGGAAACAAAATTTCATTAAGAAGATGTCCAATTTTTTCAACACCAACAATGACTACAGAGCAACAATGAGAACCTCCAGAGAGGAAACTTACCCACTGATGTGAAACTATATAGTATAAAGTATAAACAATAAAAACATCACACTAGAGATTATAACGGCTAAGCCATAAACGTTTTACGACAATTCCTAGGCAAGACGTGTAGATTCTCTATTCCAAACAGAACTAAGTTACTGTCTTACTGAAGACATTATTATCATATATGAATGTCCAATGACAGAGAAATGCAAAAGCCAGATATTTACTGCCACCCACCCTAGAGCGATGGAGAACATATGCAATTGAAGTTTGAAATGTTTTTGATACACACTGGGGAACATGTTCAAGTTCGACCCTAGGGTGATCCCCAATCAGAACAGTGGCAAGTTATGGTAAGAAAAATTAATAAAAGAGGGCAATATCAACTGTCCTACAAAATTTAGGATGCATAAGACCTCCAAACTGTAATGTCATGATCTATACAAAGAGAAGAACTAAGAGCTTTTCAGTATGCAAAACAAAGATACATGGAAATTTACACAGGGATAATTTCCATACTCATCATCCATCTCCGACATAGCATTAGGCCAACAACTACTAATTCAACTAACTCTTTGAACTTGGGTTACGTCCACAATACCAGATACAGTACGCATAAATTAAATTCATTTGAAACAGCTACTCTATATCAAACAAAGTAAATTTTATCAAGTTAAATGATCAAAAAAAGAACGAACTCGCACTCTTGTTACCTGGATCATCTGAATTGCCTATGTCTTGTTTCCAGTCAGTAACAGATGAATCGACTACAGATGCATTTTCCTTCGTAGTATCACACGACATATCCGTATCAGCCTAATTTGTCATAAACCAGGTGAAATGTAAGCACAAACTAACTCTATGGCGATCAAATGGTAAGGTCAAATAAAATTCAATGAATAACTTTACTAAAGAAACCAAATAAACTAAATCCTCAATGAATAACTTTACTAATGAAAAGCGTGAGGCGTGGGCAAGGCCACCGAGGGATAGCCCGGCCTAGGCGTGAGGTGTGAGGCTCGCCTCACGGGACCTAAATTTTTTAATATATATACCAAGCGTACACATATATTATATTAAAAAAAAAAAAAAAAGATTATTAACCAATAATCACCCTGAGCACACACATATATTATAAATATATACACACACATATATAGACATATATTATATTATATATATAAAATAGAGGATGAAAAGCACATAACAATGCATGCAGACAGCACACACATCCCTTATATAAAAAATAAAAATCAGGAAAAAAGGCAGAGTGACGATAGTGCAAGGAAGAGGTATGAGGCAGTTAAAACCCTACCCAAAATTTGCGTTTGGGAGTTAATAAAAAAAAAAAAAAAAAAAAAAAAAAACCTTGAGGCGCGCCTTCCACCTCCTAGGCGGCTCCGGCGAAGCCTTACGCCCACTCCCTCAAAACAGAGGCGGCAACCCTCAAGCCCAACCTCAGAGGGTGCCTAGGTGCGCCCTGGGGAGAGCCCTTTAAAACATTGATCTTAAAAACCATTTCCATAATTCTTATATTCAAACAGGCATCAGAAATTTTTTTATTCAGCTAACTTCTTCTCACTAAAATAAACAGAGCCTACTGAAAAAAGTATAATTGTCATTCATTCTGAACAGCCAAGAACAACAAATAAGTACAAATAGCCACATAGGCAAGACTAAAGAAAAATATGGTAGAGGGATTTCAACGTGCAATTAAACAAGAAGTCTGCTACTAGTTCTCTGTAGCATAAATAAATAGTGACGTAGCAACCAATAAACCATAAAAATAAAAACCTCATTAGCACTTGCAGCACCTAACATGCAGCGTGTTTCTTATTTGTACGTACTATAAAGGTGTACACTCCACCATAAGACGTTCAAACTGATCAAATACAGGTAGTCCTTAACAATATTTTTAGTATTTCTCATAAACAGAAAAAATTAGCTTGTTTATGGTTTAGATAAGTTCTAAGAACCAATTAAAAGCATAATCTAATCCTCTCAACTATCTATAGATGAGGCATGCTCCACAAATTCATATTAAGTGTTTTTCTTCAATAACATTCCAGAAATGAAAAAGACGGCTTCCAACAAAACTCGCATTTCAAACTGTCATTGTCAATTAACGAAACTGAAACCAAACTCTAAAGCACAACCAATAGACGAGGGAAATTCCAACATTTCAGTTTGTACTAACACTAATTTGTATTAGCTCGTCAATTTTGTTTACCACTTCCTACAATTCGAATTAGCATCTAACATTCAAATATGTATATTGAACCCTATTTTAGACAGCCCAAGCAATGATTCAAAACACTCTCTAAGATCACTAAACCTCAACAATTAGTCAGTTCACAAAACTAAATTAATACAAATTAAATAAATGAAATTAACGTCCAGCACAATTTTTATCTGATCTCGTTCCAATCATACACAGATACATAACATTTGTAAAAAAAAAAATATGGAAAAATCATTCTCTTCACTTACTTCCAACATTTCTCTCAAAAATCAATAAAAACACAAAAAATAAAGATTAACTCAGTTACGGATGAACTCAAACAAAATTACCCCAACCCAATACAAAAGCTCAATGAATTAACTTAAATCAACTTTCCCTCCATTGCGAAACGCACAAAACACGAGCTAACAAGGTCAGAACAGTATACCCATTCAAGCAAAACATCAACAGAAGCAGGAGCACTCATACCTTTTAAGAGAGAGAGGGAGATGAAGAAGTTGAGGGGGAAGAGAGTTTTTTTTTTCGGGGGGGGGGGGGGGGGGGGGGGGGGGGGGGGGGGTGAGGGGAGTGAAAAGAGTACCAGGAGGAGTGTGTGTGTGTGTTGCTATGAAGTGTTGTGTAATCTTCCTCCTCGAAGGAGCCCTAGTTTTCGAAAAGTACTTGGTAGTTGTAACCTACAGTTTCACGGCTTCCCCCGAACTCGCTTCTGCTAGCGTTACAGGACCCTAGACCATATGGATTCTACTGCCACGTGTCAGATACTATTGAGATATAGATATTGAGATCTAACTTCTTTTTTTTTTTTTTTTTTTTATCGGTTTTAGGTTGGTCGGGCCAGGCTTTGCTTGACAACCAACGGGCCAAACATAATAGGAACTGAAGACTACTTTATTTCTTACTATTTAGTATATGGTCGTAAACACGAATATTCTGTGACAAATGACAAAAGAACATGTGTAAAAAATAATTGTTTATATTAATGAATTTGTAGAGTTACAATATCTTTACAACTTGATCCTCTGATTCGATCTTCGAAATGTGTAGATGTGTAGTGTTGTTAATCCAAAGGTTGCGATGACTTAATCTTCGATGAACGAATGCCGCAAGGTTTTAGCTCTTGGCAATGGAGAAACCAGCACGTGTAGGGGTGCTTGGTGGTTCTTCACAGGATTTAACGAAGAACATGAAGGGTTTTCCGAGTCTTCTTTAGTGTTTGAGTGTTTGGGTGCTTCAGAGCTTCAAAGTTTCAAAGCTTCAGCGTCTAGGTGTGAAATGATTTTTGGACCTTTTTGTTTGTCTTGGTTCGTCAATTAATCAAGCCCACAATCAAGGGCCGATGAAAGGCCGTTGATTTCTAGACCTTTTTCTTTGTCTTGGATCCTCCGCATAGTGAATGTACTTTGACCACTGTACTTTGAAGTCCTTCAATGTAGATGTCAATTCAAGGGTCGTTGAGGCTTGATCTTGAATTGGGATGGAAATTTCTTCTAGGGCCGTCGAGGCTTGGTCTTGAATTGGGCGGGAAGTTTATTCAAGGGTCGTTGAGGCTTGGTCTTGAATGAAACGGGACCACAAGGATTTTTCACGTGGCTGGTGATCTTCGGCTTTGGTAGTGGAGGAATAAGCACATGTTTGTTGCGCTTGTTGATTCTCCATGAGCTTGATAAAGAACACTGAGTGTTAGCTTTGGCCGGAGAGCTCTCTGGCTTTCCTCCAAAGGTTCGAATTTACTTTATTTCTCTAGAGTCGACTTTGATTCAAGGGTGGTGGACACTGGACCTTGAATCGAACTTGTGATTTCTTCAAGGGCCGTCGAGACTTGATCTTGAATGAAATTGGACCACGAGATGCTTAACATGGCTGGTGGTCTTCGGCTTTGGGGGTGGATGAATCGGCACGTGTTTGTTGTGCTTGTTGATTCTCCACAAGCTTGATGAAGAACACGATTGTTTGGGTGTTTGAGAGATTTTTGGATGTCCGAGCTTCGACTTGCTTCCTTTTTACCCTCCCCTGCTTATGAACGAGTGCCTAGTATTTATAGGCAAAGAATTGGGCTTGATTTGAATACCCAAGTGGAGCATTAGGCTGGCCTGCTGCTTTATGTCCTCACCACACATATACATAAGGATAATACAAATATGTACATATACACACGGCACCATCATTTTTTTTTCCCCTTCTTTTTTTTATATATATATTCTTTCTTGATTTTTTTTAATTATATTTTTTTTCTCTGTGTGTCTCTGAACAGGTCTTCTTTCTCATTTTGGAGACTAAAATTTGGCGCCTAAATCACTCCTTATTTTCCAAAACAAATCCCCGCAAATGGGGAAAATGAATCCCTAGTGAATGAGGGATAACATTTGACTTTCATAAGAATTTCCTTCCTTTTTTAAGCAAACTTGAGCCAATAAATTGGACGAGCCATGCATGCTTCAGTCCAATTATGGCATTGCATTTCTTTTTGTCTTTCAGTGGGCAACATGTTACCCCTCTTTGACGTGCCTCATTCTGCATATTTTTTATTTATTTTTATTTTGTTGCATAATCTTTTGTAGGTGATGGTACATGTCGTCCTCTCACTCATCTCGCTGCTGCTCTCTGCATACGCCGTTGTTTTCCTCATTCAGGGTACGTTTCAACCAACATGCGTATGTATCCTACGTTTGCTTAGATTCGAGCCTGTGTTGTTGCGTTCTGCTGCTGTCAGCCGCCCACCCGCTTTGTTGCCGCTGTGAATTGCTTGCTGTTTTGCCGCACACTGCCTGTTGTGTAATGTCGTTCACTGTTTACAGCGTATTGCTTGCCGCTCACCGTGACTTCTTGCTTTGTTGTGCACTGCCTTCTGCCTTGCCTTCACAAATTTAGGCCCCAATGCAATGAAAGGATCCACTCTCACATTGATTTCTGCACGGACTATATAATATTATATATGTATATGTATATATATTTGTCTTTTATGGGGTTCTTGTTTTTTGTTTTTTTGTTTTTTAATTTTGCTCCTTCTTCTGATACCTTTTTTTTTTTTTTTTAAATTTGCAGGTAACAACGCTCATGGAGTTTTGCATCACTGTTCTATGTCATCCTTAATTTCTGCCTTCTGTCTTTCGAGCTCGCACGTTGTCTACGAGCGCAGTTTCCAACAGTAGGCGACAGCTTTCTGCAAGCTTGCAATTAGTGACGGCTTTCTGCAAGTTTGCAATTATTGGCGGCTTTTTGTAAATTTTTGCAATTAATGGCGGCTTTCTGCAAGTTTCTACAGTTAGTGGCGACTCTTTGTAAGTTTACAGTTAGTGGCGGTTTTCTACAAGTTTATGCGGTTAGTGGCGACTCTCTGCAAGTTTCTACCTTTTATGAATCAAGTATGTGTGTTGTCCTTGAGCGCAATTTCCAACCATAGGTGGCGACTCCTTTTTTTGGGTTTGTTATGGCTTTCGGCATTGGTTCTGTGACGCCCACTGCTGCTGTCACAAGGGAAGTTACTCGCCATAAGGAAGTGTGATCACCGTAAGGGAGACTACTTGACATAAGGGAGGTTGTTCGCCGATAAGAAGGCTGCTCGTCACAGAGGAGTTGTTTGCTGCAATGAAGGCTTATTGCCGCAAGGGAGTGTGCTTGCCACAAAAGAGTGTTACTCATCATAATGGAGGCTGCTCGTTGCAAGGCAGCCTGATTACTGCAAGGGAGTCTGATTACCGCAAGGGAGTCTACGCGTCGCAATGGAGGTTTGCTCACCGCAAGGGAGGTGTGCTCACCGCAAATGAGGGTGATCGCAACAACGAATGTGTGTTCGCCTCAAGGGATGTGTGCTCTCCACAAGGAAGTGTGATCACCGCAAGGAAAATGTGCTCACCACAAGGGAGTTGCTGGACTGCACGTATTGTCACTGCCGCAAGGGAGTCACCGAACTACATGCATTGCCTTTTCCTGTGAAGACGAGGACACACCATTGACTATAACGATGAGCCGTTGTGACGACAAGTTGTGATGTCATTGTGAAGACAAGATGTGATGCTGCTGTGACGACAAGCTTTGATGTCGCTGTGACGACAAACTGTGACATCGTTGCTGGCTACCACTGTTGTAGGTGTCACTTCTGCGCCCGTACCGCTTCTGGGACAACATTGCCTTTGATGCACATTGCTTTTGTGGTTGAGGACTCTTTGCTTCAGATTGCTTTTACCACTTGCTCGTTCGTGGAAGACATCGATAAATTGAAGACGTTGGAAGGTTTGCTCATGATTCAGCTGCACAACTTCAAAGACTTAGTCTCATAGTGATGGTTTGATCTTGCATCTTCATCTTAAAGGTTGGAACATTTATTTTTTCCATTTTTATGTGACTAAACTTGACTTTCGTTTTCGAGTTGCCTACGTACCCTTCCAGAAAAAAGATCAAGTCATAACGTAGTTCAAATACGTTTTTTTTTTCTTTTTTATTTTTTTTGTGTGTTAACTTTTTCTTGAGCCGCCCTTTTGAGTTTTCAACTCAACGGACTTTTTTTTTCCTTTTTTTTTGTGTCCTAACTTTTGCTTGAGCCGTCCTTTCAGGTTTTCAACTCAACAGACTTTTTTTTTTCTTTTTTTTTTTTTTTGTGTTGTACGTAATTTAGGCTTTTACGGGCTAGGAGCATGTCTTCTTCTTAGGCATAGCATTGCTTCAAACGTGGCGAAGCTTTCTTTAAGTCGTTAATGGTTACTTACCCCCCATTCTCAAGTGGTGGAACTTCCTTAATATTTTCTCCCTCGACCTCTTCAACTGTGACATGGTAGACGGCTCGTTGGCTCAAGCATTGACCAGTCTATATGATTATGCGTCGTTTCACCTTAAGCTAACCATTCGAACTCACGTCTAATGTTGAACGACGTTTCATACATGAAGGGATTAGACTACAAATTCCATCATCCTTGGCTAGGTCAACAAGTCTCTTTCCTTCTGATATCAATTGCTTTTCCCCATAGGGCTTTTTTACAACTTTAAGTCTCTCCAAAGCTGACCTTTGTGGGGGATAACTGGTTGCACTTTCCTGTCCAGTAAGGTTGGTCAACCTATTAAATACTGAACCTCAAGAAGCTGGTGCATCAAGTCGATTAAAGACGAGAGTCTGGGCTTGACCATCGATGCAATCAAATACAAAAGTTTGCAGCTTTTGAACCTTAAACTCTTTCTTGTGCGCTGACTATGTCACTTTCGTGGCTACTTTAGGGTGGGTTTTCTCAGTGTTGTAGTGAGAACTTCCCTTTTGTCTTTCCTTTCATGCTCGAGCAACTTATGATTACGACTTACGCATATTCCTTAGGGTTGCCAGTGTCTGTCCTTCGTTGCCATTGATTGAAGAGCCGTCATGTAGGTTAACGCCATTGAGATAGCTTAATCTGTCAATGGTGCTCGCTTTATCTACATTAACCACTTGAGGCTTTACCTTTGGCAATTGCAGCCATGTCATGATTGATGATACAGGGAGTGCCACATGATCAAGGCGTTTAAGTATGATGCTTGTTGTATTTGTCATTGCTGCTTCTTCAAAATCTAGCTTAATCTTTCTTTTTTGGGCGAGCTTCATGATTAATTCCTTAAAAACAAAGCACTTTCCCAATGGATGACTAATAACACTGTGGTATTGCTATACTTTGGATCGTTTACTTGATTAATTTATTCCAACAGCTTGCACTCGAGCAACTCGATCACTTTCTTGTCGAGCAAATCCTTCAACATGGCAGCCACATTGGTGTTCGGGAATGGGTAAGTCTTTTCCTTAAGCTCCTTCAAAGTGCGTTTGTACCTTTCTTGATCATGAAAAGGTTCGTTCCGCTTCACCTCATTCTGTTTGTCCCTTGTGGAGATTCTATCAAGAGCCGTTTAACCACCATTGCTTCATTGGCAGGCTAATTCACATATATTGTCCATTTTATGCCCAAAGAATTTGTCTTTCTTATACTTAGTGATCGACTTTTTCTTTCCATGATTGGCGATGCTTAACTCCATATCATGGGAGGGGTAGCCAACTCTTCGAAGGTCCGAGGATGTAGTGTAATCCCCAATGCATGTCTTGTACGCACATCTTGATCGAGGAGATCTCCGAAAATCTATCTTTGCAGTTGAGACTCAATGAGTGCCATCGGTTAATATAGTCGACGACTGGCTTGTCCTTCCAATGCTTTGTATTTGTAAGCTCCATCATGCTGATGGTGCGATGCGTGCTATAAAAGTGGTTCAAAATTCTCACTGCATTTGCTTCCAATTGTTTATGGACTCAGGCTCTAGGTCTGTGTACCAATTGAATGCATTTCCCTTTAAAGAATAGACAAACTACTTTATGAGGTAGTCTCCCTCCATCCTAACATTGTTGCAAGTTTCGACGAAATGAGTAATGTGTTGCTTTGGGTTTTCCTTTTCGTCAAACTACATGAACTTTGGTGGTTGGTACCCCGTCGGCATCCACAAGCTATCAATCCTCTTGGTGTATGGCTTTGAGTACATCAATGCATCCATTAAAGTGTCTCCATATTGTGCCTTGATGGTATTTGTGATCATGTCTTGAAGTTATTGGATGGAAAGAGAGCCCATTGATATAGCTTCGGACTCTGGCTTTTGTTTCCCTCCAACTTTGTTAATATGATGTGTTTTTTCCTCGCCAGACTCCTCGTCATGCTGATTCTTCTTTGGCTCAGGGTCAACTTTTTTATTATGTTGCAATTCCAACCTACTATGAGCGTAGCGATCTGCACATCTTTCTCCTACACAGTCCTTGTCAGCTTCGTGATTGCCTCATTCATCTATGTAAGTTACTCCTCAATGGAGGTGGCGCTGGTGGTCATGACTTACGCAACCAAAAAATGTGACTCTCTTACAGACATCGAGGGTACTGGTGAAGTCTTTATGCTGTGGTTGCTGGTTAGTGATCTGCGGTAAGATCATGCGCTTAGGTCTGCGTCTGAACCTAGTGACAAAGAGCACTCCCTAGAGTTATTCAAAGACAAAGAATCCTACTGGCCGTTTTGGGATGCCATCCTGCGTGCCACAACAGCATACTTTGGTGCCCCCAGCGAAGCTAGGTTGATGATGAGCGTGCGTGTCTAAAGCTCTTCCTGCTCCCATAGCAACACCAACTTGGAAGTGGCGCGTTGAATGGTCACCACTTTTGATTTGCTTCGAGTTTTGACAATGAAGGATTCTCCACTTGTAGCTGAGGCGCTAATGCTCTTTGCATTGGTGGTGATGACAACTTGACTTATTTTGGAAGCTATTGATTTCAAAGTGTCTTCAGATTTCTTGAACGGAGAAAGAAATGAGAGGCATAGATGATCCCACTGGGCGTGCCAAATTTGTAAACACGAATATCCTACGACAAATGACAAGAGAACACATGTACAAAATAATTGTTTGTATTAATGAATTTGTAGGGTTACAATCTCTTTACAACTTGATCCTCTGATTCGATCTCCAAAATGTGTAGATGTGTAGTATTGTTGATCCAAGGGTTGCGATGACTTGATCTTCGATGAACGAATGCCGCAAGGTTTTGGCTCTTGGAAATGGAGAAACCGGCATGTGTAATGGTGCTTGGTGGTTCTTCACAGGATTTAACAAAGAACACGAAACGTTTTCCAAGTCTTCTTGAGTGTTTGAGTGTTTGGGTGCTTGAGAGCTTTAGATTTTCAAAGCTTCAGCGTCTGGGCGTCAAATAATTTCTTGACCTTTTTCTTTGTCTTGGAGCCTTCTATTTATAGACTCTCTAAGCCTTGCCCACGAATGGATTTGGCCTTGATTGTGGGCTTGATTAATTGACGAAAGAACCAGGACTCTATTTGTGGGCCGGTTCGTGATTTGAATCTATCAATTAATATTTGATTCAATTAAATTAAGATTAAATAATTTCTTTCTGCTAAATGTTGACACGTGTCATTCTTGATGACTCATCTGATTTTGATGAGTCATATCTATGTGTACGATTTGTGAGACACATGGCGCATGCCATATGCCCTGGCTTGTCAAGACTTTAATGCATTAGTGAACATTTATTTCACCAAAATTTCGATGCCTACAATGGTCTAGTAATATTCATCTTCACTTATAAGTGAGAGATTTTAAATTTGATTCTCGTCAAAAATGAATTTAAACCACATTATGGCTAACTTAAGCCCACCTTGTACCCTCTTAGCAAGTCATTAACTACGTGATCTCATGATGTCCTTCATTTTCAAGTCCTCATTTAGAACATCATTGTCAACATTTCATAGTTTATCAACAACATTATGTTGGTTCATTTATCGGTCACAACTAAATAATTAGATTTATTCTAATTTTAGTTAAATATTGTAAGAATAAGTTTTTAGTAATAACTTAAAAAATGGTTGGTTCAGATGATTGAAAATATTGTGGAATAGACCTAGAAGAGTAGTTAGCACCATAATAAACTACTACCTGATTAACATTTGAGTTCTTTTGATTGTATAATGCACCTATGAGATTTGGGATCATTTTATGGGCCTAACTTTTAATATGTTTTTTCAATTTATTACCTAAAGTATTATATTGTTAACAATTAGCACCACACTAGCTCAAATTGTTGGGATTTACTACAATATTTACGCGTATTTAATATGGTCACATATAATTTATATCAACATATATACATAACCAGGAGACCATATATGACCATTGAGATACTAATTTTTATTAAATACATGTAAGTATTGTAATCAAGTCTCAAATTGGTTTTTTTTTTTTTTTTTTTTTTTGTTTTTTTTTTTTTTTTGGTGGTTTTGGGGAGGTGTTGGGGGGGGGGGGGGGGGATTAGGGGTTCATCACTTGTCTACATAGCCAAATGCATAGTTCACCGTTAGAACTTAATCATCTAAACTACCTATTAACAGAACTCACTTTGTCAATCAAAAGAGGGTGAGAAAACAAAATTAACCCTGTCAACAAAACTAAAGAAAAACAACCAAAATAAAAGCTATGGGCAATATTAAACACAAAATAGTTTTACTTTTTTTTTTTCCCTTCAAAACCTCATAGCCAGTTAATCATATCAGTTGTCCTCATTTTCTCTTCCACGTTTTACTTTTAAATAAAATAAACTTTTAGTGTAAGATAGTTATCTAAAAATAATCGCTAAAGATATAAATAGCCTCTTTAGCAACAAAAAATCGTTTGCAGGTCGTCATAAAAATGTTTTTGTGACCATTTTATATTTCCTATCTATATATCCATAATTTTTATGTTTACTGTTCAACATATTAAGAATAAAAAGGACATAAAGGAATCTTTGTTGGAAGTAAAGTATAAGAAATATGGAAAACAAGAGAGATAATAGAGAATAGAGAGAAAAAAAAAAAAAAAAATGATTGAGAGGAGAAAATTCGAGTCTTTCTTCTCAGTAGAGTGCCTATTTATAGACTTAGGATTTACATAGAAAAGGTCTTATGTAATACCCAGAATGTGAACAACCATATAATAAATGGTATTCATAACACTCTCCATTGGATGTTCACCAATCAATAGTACTTTCCTCGATAAAACCGTACTTGGAAAACTCAGTCGGAAAAAACCTTAGTGAAAGAGAAAAATCAGGCACCATGAATTATGAAATATTGATATGGTGTTAGATGCACATAATGTTGCCTCGCTAAAACCTTAACAGGAAAAACCTAGTGGGATAAAAACCTAGTCGAAGGGAAAGTGCATAATGCGTCTGTATGTCAATTTTAGCATGTTGTCGAAGACTTCACCGGATGAATAACTCGAATAAATAAGTGACTACCCCTGATGATTGTTAGTCTTGATTCGACTAGTCATCATTGTCAAGTTTGAAGTAATGTTCTTCAGTATTAAGCTTGAGCGGGGCTTGACTTGGGGAAGTGCAGAAGTTTAGCGTGAGTTGACAACAACTGTTTGTGTTCCTGCAAAAAAAAAAAACAAATATAAAATAAAATCAAGGGTTTAAAATAAACTAGGAGTAGTATAAACTCCATGGTAAATATAAACCATATAAATAAATAGTTGTGTAGGCTCTTCAAGAGTCATACTAAAAACTCTTGACTCTTTTAAGAGTATGTTGCAACGATGTATTTCAGTTCGATTTAACAAAGTACTTGTTCAGACAATTTATACCAAATTTATCTAGAATAGGTATTGAGTACATATTTTGAGCTTTATGCTTTTCATTTGAAAACTTTGAATAAGAATTTTGTGGCATTTTCTATTCTTTATAAATTTGCTTCGAGAGAGATAAAACTTAAAAATCTCAAGTAGTATGCAGTCTCCACATGCTATGAGTCTCAACTTTAAAATAACATTGTACTTATAGAAATGTGGCTGCATATATGATGACAGAAAAATACTCACGTCTCTACTATGAAGAACCATGCGATATTAGTGAGTTTATTTCATTATGAACACACAAGAATAACGTTTGGGGGTATAAATATCAAGTTCCCTTATTCCACATTTTTCAATGGCTTTCAAAATGGAATTTGCCTCTTTCTAGTTTGGCCAACCCTTTTACAATTGTCGACATTTAATGGGAAAACATGACTGAATAGCCCTGATGATGTGAGTAGCTACTATAATCATCAATTTGCGATCCAACAATTCTCACTCGAATGCGCATGCTTAATTTATAAGTTACATTGCTTAGGTACAATGCCTCTTTGGGGCTTCTATTGTCACATTCAGGACAAACATCTTAAGATAAATTATTTATAGAATTGGGATAGCCTCCCTTGGAGCGTTATTTACAATTAGGGCTTGGACTTTATTAATCTCTACTTACGAGGAGTTCAAAGTTTAGAGCCTATATATCTGTCATGTTTTAAGCATGCAACAAATTAATCAACGTCACTTCACTTATGGCTTTATATAGTTTGAATGAGACAAATGCAGATGTATCAAAACTAATTCTTGAAGTTCTTTGAAAACTATCATTTCTCCCCTGAATGTTGAAAATATTGTCTCACCAAAGTGATGACTAGCAAAAATGCGGTAACATGAGATCAACTTGAAACAAATTGACTTGAATACCAAGTTTAAGGGATGAAAACCATCTTTGTGTACACAATTATTCGTTGGTTTGAAAATAAACATCAACCGAAATGATCATGATGATGCATGTGATCAAGATGCATCTCCCAAGCAAAAATTTGCAATGAATAAAATGCTTAAAGCTAGTGGTAAGCTATGAGAGTTGTGTGCTCAAAATTAATCCCAAGTGGCATGAAATAACCTACTAAATTTGGGAATTTTGCTTGTAATTGCGAGTAATGACCATGTTATAGATACATCTAGGTCATTGGTCAAATAATCACAAATACACTTTAAAGTCTCGATAAAAAAATACAGGATCCAAAGTAAATTTTAGATGGTCTAAGGACCAAGTTTTCATGTGAGCAATCCTTGCAAGGATGTGCAAAATACGCTGTGTTGAGGCCTCAAAATATGTCTATACGGATTTGTAATTATCAGACACATCATTGTGGATCATGAATGGCCATGATAATCATGCCATCATTTGGTCAATGAACTTTTGGTTCATGACAATATAAGCATACACTACTTCTATGATTGTGTGATACAACTCATTAGAGAAAGTAGGAGCTTCTCAAATAAAAGAAATTGAATGAATGAATTCATAATAATATACGAAACTAAAATAAATAAAAAAAATTGAAATTAACATAATAAACGTGCTGAAAAATAAATAAAATAGAATAAAGAGACAAGCCATTGGGGGATAATCAAACGTTAATTACTTGTAAGCTCAAGGTGGGAGAATAAACTCAACCACTACGAATGGAATAAAATGATTTTTCTATGGGTATAGAGAGCAAGTCTTATATCTCAAACTGGGTTATGTCCACCGATGTCAAATTCATAATTGTAAAACTGACACAACCATTTTTCCTTTGTTTTTTTTTTCTTTTTTTTTTCTTTTTTTAAAGAATCAAGACTCGGTAAAAAAATAAAAAATGCACCAAATGTTTTTGGTAAAGAAAGTCATGCTCAATATGACACATCCCGATCGAAATCAAGGCATGCTGGTATATCCCTAATTGCATAACCACAAATCTATCAAAAATTGGTTTGGGTTGTTTATGTTATTAAACCAAGAAACTTTTGGGTTTCAGTTATTTAGAATCAGCGAACTTAAGGTTCTGATTCAATAATTTGTCACTAGGCTGTGCAATTTTATTCCTAGAAAAGGAGAGAGTAATTTTCTCATGAACGTTGGAGAAAAATACTCAAGGTGAGGAGAATCCACCGAGTCTGACATATTCATATAATCATTTAGTTATAGACGCAATGAGCTACAGGCTCCCAAGTGCATGAATATGAACTTTATATTCATTACTTATGGGGCTACATGCCTCCCTTTCATATTTGACGTGATGCATCGTAATGGAATAGCATGCATGGCCTTGTCGAATACTAGATCTTCCACACATATTCAATATCCATTTGGGTTATTGACACAACGAGCAATAAGCTCTCAATTGCTTAAACATTGTATACATGAGGCTTTAAGCCGCCTACTCATCATTGTGTGAGATTTGAAAATCAATAGACTAAAATCCAATCTAATTCTATGATAAGAGGAACTGCAGATCCTGATCTCTTTAAAACTCGTCATCTCATATTACTCATATAAATTGAGGACCAACTTTTCCTTAGCTCTTTGATCAATGGATCTAATAATAAAATGGGGTAATAACATAAAATAAACCGGAAATAAGATCATATTATGAATAGCCATCATTGAACTGTTATATTAAAAAATGTGCAATTAAAACAAACAAACTAATCATGAAAATAGAAACTGACCTTTAGAATAAGTATTCCAATTTTTTTCTTGTTTCTTTAATACTAAAGATGCCAATTTTATTTTTTTCATTAGGAACCATGTGCACTCAAGATTCATTAGGAACCATATGCATTCACGATATATATGCGATTCATGGTGGAAATCTCACAAGCATTGCACATATCATTCTTTGTAATAAATCTGCGACGAAACCACATATTTTTAGCAGAAACACAATAGAGAAAAAGAATATATAAAAATAAGAAACATATAAAACTAAAATTATGACTACAAAAAGTGTGAATCAGAAACATAGATGTTATGATCCTTCGAATCGTAGTTGTTTTTTCTACAATCCCTTGATGTTGTAGCTTTTTTTTTCCATAAAGATTCCTCTTGTCAGATACAAGATTTATATGTATGAAGGAAGGAAGAACAATTGAAAGCATCATTGAGAAATATGATCTATAAAGACTGTGTTGATAATGTGTTGGAAATAAAGTATAAGAAATATGGAGAACAAGATAGACAGAGAATAGAGACAAACAAAAGAATGATTGGGGGGAGAAAATCCAAGTGTCTTTCTTCTCATTAGAGTGCCTATTATAGGCTTAGGATTTACATAGAAAATGTCTTAATTAATTCCATATTACATATTGACCCGGAATGTGAAATGCCACTTAGTACTGTGGCCTAGTGGTATTCCTCTTTGTAAGTGAGAGGTCTTAGGTTCGATTCTCGCCAAATACGAGTTTGAACAACATTATTGCTAGCCCATTGTGAGGCTAAGCCCACCCCCTCCCTTTTAGGGTAGATGATATTGTTTGTTCAATAAAAAAAAATCATAACAATATGAGGGTTTTTAAAAGAGTTAATTTGATATTCCTCTTCACTTATAATTAAGAGGTCTTAGCTTTGATTCTCACCAAATGTGAATTTAAACCATATTATTGCTAGTTCATTGTGAGGCTTAGTCCATCCCTTTTCCATTCGTGTAGATAATATTGTTTGTGTTATAAACTTTCTAGTTTAAGTGTGATTGTATCCTAGATTAGATTTGATTCTAGTTATTCTTTCCTATAAATAAAGGCACTACATAGGGGGAATAACACACACATCCCTCTACACATTTTACAAACACATCTATCTCTTTTCTCTCTTTGACGTCAGCCCCCCTTCCCTTGTCAAATAAAATAGGCTACTAGAGAAGACATATTCAACCTTCTCTGCTACTAATATTGTCTTGCAGCAACAATATAGAGCTCAGAAGTTCACTAAGTTTTCAGATTTGATCTTTGCTTTACTTATCACTGAAAAGCAGAATCAGCTATTAATGAAGAATCATCAAGTTCGACCTACTGGGACGACTGTTGTGCCTGAAGCACACTATAGCACAAACCAACACTCAAAACGCTAAAAGAGCCTTAGTAGAGGCGGCCAGAAGCCACCTCATCAAGGTCAACAGAGCGAAGGGCAATCTAAGGGAGGAAACAAAGCCTAGAAGTGCCCTAACCTCGCTCCTAAGGCCCTAAACTTCAAGAATAAGTGAAAAACACCTGAAACCATGGATGCAGACATGTGTTATCCATGTGGTTCAAAGGACCATTGGTCCTGTGTTTGATGAGCTCCCCAGTAGCTGAATATCATTCTCGTCGTAAGAAGTTTGAATCAAACTTTGTGCAAGTGGACAAACTAGAGAGTACCAAGATGAAGGTTTCTAACTTTTAAGAGGCTGTTACCCCCATTAAAAATTAGAATCTTAGATGTAAACTATTTTTCTAGTTGAAATTTAGACATTGGGGCTGAATTCCACAGTAGTGGCCGAACCACCCTTTGTTTTTTGGTTAAATTTTGAACAATTTTCCTTTATGTGGATTATTTGTTGGTGACTTGCTTTTGGATATTAAGTTTTTAATTAATTACCATCCTTGAATACTTAAAATTATTTTGAATGGATATTTATTTTCAAAACTTTTATGCATGTGACCAATTCAAATTAATTTTTCATTCTAAGTATGACTAGTGGGGAAGTTAATTGTCTGGCAAATAGTGTAACCACGCACACGTTTTGCATGAACACATCTACTTCACTAACTTCATACCTAAGAATGCACCTCTGACAACCCTCTCAAGCCCATCCAACCTGATCGAAGGATACGATAAGGCACGTATAATGTTGTCAAATAGTATAATTTTGACCATTGATGAGGCACTCTATTTTCCACATTTCGGATGAATGTTGTTGAGTTTTAAGGACATTAGATATAGCAATTGCCATGTTGAAACCCACGTAGAAAAGGAAGTTGAATTTCTAAGCATAACTTCCTACGAATATGCCCAGAAGAGTATTTTAGAGAAGATGGAGCGTATCCCGAGTGATCTGTATGCTATAACCATACACCTCATAGAAAGCCACTATGTGGCCGGCCCAACCTCAGGGATCGCGCACAAAATTACACTTTGGCATGATCATTTGGGACATCCTGGATGAATATCAATGCACCGTATCCTCAAATCATCACACGGGCATCCATTAACCCGAAGTTTAGGTTCGATTCAAGGAATTGCATGTGAAACCTGCTTCATAGGAAAGCTTATTACTAAGCCTTTTTATGACAAGATTTGTTCAAATCCTCCCATTTTTTCTACAAAAGATTCAGGGAGTCATTTGTGGACTAATTCACCCTACATGCGGACCATTTAGATGTTTTATGGTTTTGGTTGATGCTTCCACATGTTGGTCACAAGTGTGCTTGTGGTCCACAAGGAACGCTGCATTCTCCAAACTGTTAGCTCAGGTTATCACGCTCAAGGCTCGCCATCTTGATTATCCGATCAAATTTATTCGATTAGATAATCCTGGAGAATTCACATCTAGAACTTTTGATGACTATTGCATGTCGGTTCGGTTTGAAGTTGAACATCATGTACCATATGTTCACACCCAGAACGGCCTAGCGGAGGCATTCATTAAGTGCTTACAAATGATTGCTCGATCGTTAGTCATATGTATTAAGCTCCCAATCACTGCTTGGGGCCATGTAATATTGTACGCAACTATGTTGATCCACCTGAGGCATTTTGCGACCCAACCATATAGTGCCCTTCAGTGGGTTACTGGATACAAACTCGACATGTTATATCTGTGCATTTTTTGTTGCAGTCTATATGTGACAGACGATTTGTTTACCGCTCATTTCACGGATTGTCACTTCTATAAGACAATCTTCTCGTCATTAGGGGGAGCTAAGAACGTCAACGTTCCTGAAGAATGACGCGAATTATCATGGACGACTCCCATTTTGTCTCATTTAGATCCTGGACCGCTCAGATGTTTTCATCGATCTAGCATAAATGACAAAATCACAAATTCCAGCTGCGAATGTGCCTGCAGAAATGGATATACCAGATGTACAACAGACTTCCCTCCTGGAAGCCCGGGATACCAACTTTAGTGATCCATGTACATTAGTGGTTATCCAAACATCTGCCTCTACACAAAAGCGTGGTAGACCACTTGGTTCAAAGGATTCACACCTCTGGAAGAAGAAACCCATGGCACAAACACCTGAAGAACTTACTGTGAATTCGACTGTCACTTACTCATTGTATCCAACTTATAAGGAAATTCTAGATTACAGAAGCATCCTTGAAGAAACGAATCCACCTTCCGAGAATCATGAGATTTCGGTCTATTATGTTAGCTTAGATGATGTGTGGTGTAGAAATGAGATGATCATCGATGATGCATTACCATATGCAGTAACTGTTGAGATCATGTTAAGCGATGACATTGAACCGCGTTCCGTTGATGAATGTCAATGTTGAACCGATTGGTCAAACTGGAACAAGCAATCCAAGTTGAACTCGATTTGTTTGCGAAACGTAAGGTGTTTGGACCTGTAACTCCTACTCCTCCACATCTGAAGCCCATTGGCTACAAGTAGGTTTTCGTTCGGAAGCATAATGAGAAGAATGAAATTGTGCGTTACAAAGATCGTCTTGTTAGGCAAGGCTTCTCACAATGCCCTAGGATTGATTATGATGAAACTTATTCACCCGTAATGGATGTGATTACTTTTTGCTACCTTATCAGTTTGGTAGTTTCTGAAAAACTGAATACGCAGCCGATGGACGTAGTAATTGCGTATCTCTTTGGGGATCTTGATACGAAAATTTATATGAAAGTTCTTGAAGGACTTACATTGACTGCATCAAATATTTCCTAACCCCAGAACATGTTCTCAATTTGGCTTAGGCGTTCACTCTATGGTTTGAAGCAATCTGGAAAAATATAGTATAACCGTCTGAGTGAGTAATTAACTTGTCAAGGATATGTGAACAATAAACTATGCCCTTGTGTGTTCATTAAGAAGTCATATTCCGGTTCTGTGATCGTTGTAGTATATGTCGACGACATGAACCTTATCGGAACTCCTAAAGAGCTCGCAAGAACTACCGCGCACTTGAAGTTAGAATTTAAGATGAAAGATCTAGGAAAGACTCGATACTATCTCGATCTTGAGATAGAGCACCGTTCGGATGGAATCTTAGTACATTAAAGTGTTGCGCCATTTTAATGAAGATAAAGCGAAGCCTTTGAGTACTCATATAGTTGTTCAATCGTTAGATGCAAAACGTGATCCCTTCCGTCCGAAGGAGGATGATGAAGAGATTTTGGAGCCTGAAATTCTTTACCTAAGTGTGATAGGTGCTTTATTGTACTTAACTCAATGCACTAGACGTGACATCTTCTTCAATGTTAATCTTTTGGCAAGATACAATAATGCACCAACCCCCAGAAACTGGACTGGTATTAAAGACATCTTCCACTACCTTAAGGGTACTATAGATATGGCTTGTTCTATCTCTATAGATCCTCAAGTGATGCCGCACCCCCTTATCTCGAGTCGATTCTCGCCTTGTTGGTTATGCCGACGCAAGATACTTATCTGATCCGCACAAGGCGCGCTCTGAAACAGGTTATGTCTTTACCGTTGGAGGCATCGCAATCTCTTACACCAAGCACATTGCGCCGACGTTCTTCTTCTCACATAAAAAAAAAAGAGCATAAGAAAATTGAAGTCACGTAAATCTGTTCATAAGACAATCTGGTTGACCTCTTCACCAAATTACTACCGAATGAGACGTTTTAGAAGGTTGTTCATGGAATTGGTATGCGTAAACTTTCTAAGTTGTAACATTGCTAGTTCTCTTTGGAATTGTATCAAACTCAGGGGGAGTATCCTGAAATATACTTGCTTGATCTTAATGTACTATTTTTCCCTACAATTAGGAGCATTTTTTCCAAAGGGTTTTTGCTACCTAACTAGGTTTTAACGAGGCACCCACCTTGAGTTGATCGTATCCCTAATGATGTCCCATAGACGTTTCATTTGACTTTGCATTACTCATGCATTTTTCCTTAGACTATGGATTTTGTCCCTACTCGGGTTTTTGCCATAGCCTTAGGGTTTTTCAGTGAGACTTATTTCCTTATGCAAGTTCCTACCTTATTGAGAATAACGTTGTTCACAGAATTAGTGTCGACGAGTCGTCTTCCTCAACTTCTACATGAAGCCGAATCTACTTTGAGTATTTACACACTCAAGGGGGAGTTTTATAAACTTTCTAGTTTAAGTGTGATTATGTAAATCCTAGATTATATTTGATTCTAATTATTCTTTCCTATATGGAATTGTATTCCTTGGGGATGAAGGATTTCTTATCCCTCTTATTACTATAAATAAAGGCACTACATAAAAGGGAATAACACACACGGATCTATACACATTCTACAAGCACATCTCTCTCTTTTCTCTCTTTGCCGCCGGCCCTTTTTCTCTTGTTAGATAAAATAGGCTAGAACAGTTTGTTCAAAAAAGAGTTAATCTGATTTATGTCCAATTTTGTGAACCAAATATTAAAAATAGTTCAATTATTGTAATTATTGATGTAGGTCCATTCTACCTCATCATTTTTAAAATGATTTATTATGTTTCTACCAATTTTACCCTTATATAAATTCATTTTATCTTAATTGATTTTTTTAAGGAATTTATTTCTTCTTATTTTGCTATTTTTTTGGGTTGGATTATTCTTTGCTTTCTTTTTGAATTGGAAGAAGATGAAGCGCAAGCATCCGGCCCATTTATATCCTACACATAAAACTGAGAAATTTGAAAAAATAATTAGAATTTAGACCTTAAATAGAATTATAGCCACCTTTTTAGATTTGTGAATAATTATAACCAAATGTTGATTGAAAGTATTAATATACCCTTAAAATAAAAATTGAGAGATAAGAAGAGAGTTTCAAAATAAATCCTGTAGAAATTTACTTCTTTTCCACCTCCAATTTTTTAACAACAATTGAAACCCAACAACAATTTCACAAAAAAATGATGAACAATAAACAATTTTTGCTAAAACCTGGATTAATCAAGTGTTGGAGATTGTGAGAGATTTTGAGTTTTAGGGTGAAAAGTAGGTTTGTTTGAGGGACAAGGATTTTTTCCCCTCCTATTTCCATCCCCTTTCATCCTCTCCTCTCACACTCTTTATTTTGTCCTTCTCTTTTTATAAAAAATTAATATAAGATGTTGACATGATAATTTCCTTCATTTGGGATTTGTATTGTGATTGATCTGGCAGACCAACACATTGGTAAATGAATTTTGATGTTTCTAAAGTAGATCGGCTTAGTACTGTCACCTAGCTGTGCTTATGATCTTGGCTTCATGCCCTTTAATGTGAGGGATTTGACTTATGCATACACCTAACTAAATAAACAATTTTTTCTTATCACACACAAATCAAACCAAGAAAATCCTTGTGTTCATGGATCATTTTTTTTTCTTTGGAAAAATAAAACGAAACCCAGGAGGACATCGGGATAATATTAGATTAATTTGATTTTGGTTTTTGGATTTTGGATTTGTTTTCAAACTCCTTTTTCTTTTTTATATTTTATTTTGACAATCGCTATTATCTGCAGTAAGAGGGGGGGAGGGGGTGGGCTTACCCTCACAATGGGCTTGTAACAATGTAGTTCAAATTCGCCTTTGGCGAGAATCAAACCTAAGACCTCTCACTCACAAGTAAGTGAAAAGGAATACCAGTAGACCGTAGTACTAAATAGCATCAATCTCTCTTTCTTATCTCTTAATTTCTATTTTATGGTATATTAGTACTTTCATATCAACATTTGGCTATAATTATTATAAACTTGAAAAGATGTCTATAAGTTTATATGAAGTTCACATTTTGATTATTTTTCCAAATTTCCTCATAAAACCATACCATTTCAATATTCATACTGCATACTATACATAAAGAAAATATATGTGACGGAAAAAACCTATTGGTAAGGTTAATAATGTACATAATCCAAAATCATCCATTAATGAGAAAATCACCTAAATGCCCCACCAATGGAAAAAGTAGAGTTTAGCTCCTCCCCTTTTCACATTGAGGCAGTGGCTGCTAGAGCTGGTCTCTTATTGGCGATGCAAGGGGGATTTCAAATTTTGTTCTCATGTGGTTCACTCTAGATTGTTGCTGCTCTCTGGGATTCTTCTCCATAGCTCTCTGATGTCAGGATTACCATTGAAGATTCCAGAGAGCTGACATCTTCAATCACTGGGGTTTCTTCCACTCACGTTTGTCGCCAAGCTAATAGTATTGCTCAACGCCTAGCGCGTTATGCCTTTCTTTCGAGTTCTAATTATAACTGATTTGAAGAACCATGTAACCTTATTTCAAATTTGCTCTTTGAGGAGTCTATCCTGTAACTGGTTTAATTTTACTACTCCCTTTTTGAATAAAATCTCTCGACTTTTACTCAAAAAAGTTGTCGCTCCACTTCAATCTGAACCTTCCCGCAATTCAGGTATACAATTTTATTTATTTTTTATTTTTTAATTTTTGGTTTTTGGTTTTTCAGGACAGAAAGGAGGATACTAAGCAGAGAAGAGGAGGCATCAAAAAGAGCCCCACGAAGGTACAAGCACAGAAACTCAAACAAGAAGCTTTGCATCAAATGGATATATACACACACTGGCCATAAGAGGAGGAGAGGGATTGGGTGCGCCACACATAGAGAATTGGAGATACATAAAGCATTCCACCAGAATAGGTAGACAAAAATGAATAAAATCCATCCATGGAGGTAGAAAGAAAACCCTTTTTTCTACCAATTCAGGTATACAAACAACGAATATACAAAACCAAGAAACAAAAAAAGAATAAACAGATCGGTTTAGCGTACCACTACAACATGCAAGAATCTCGAAATGCAACAAAAATCAGTTGCAATTTGTTTCGGGTTTCATCGTTTGCATTTTCTACTTATATGTTTCATATATTGGTTCAAAATAAAATTTGTTACAAACGTATCGCAGAATTTGGGATCTGCTGTTTCAATTACAATGGCAAGTGGTGTAATTTGTGTGAAATCATGGACACGAAATTTTCTGACATGGTCGTAGAAGGCTGGTTGTTGGACGGAAACTTTTCTTCTTCTTTTTTTTGGGTCAAAGGAAAGATTTCACTTCCAACAAAGAACATACACACAAAGGTCCAGATACAACAAGTTAGATCAAAGGAAAAGTCAGACCACAAACTTTAAACCATAGCCCGAAATCATCAAAGGGCCCAACACAAAAACCAAACAAACCAAAAAACCAAAGTGATTTAAAACCCTGCCATCACCATAGCACCACAGATTCTCCATCATCTTTTAGCCTCAATTTCAATCAGACAAATTCTCAGGAAGGGAAAACACATAGCTCCGTTACATCCATTACATGCCTATGAAATTGGACCTGTACTATAAAAATCCATTTTTAAAAGATGGGTGACTAAAAACAAATTAAAGATTAAAATCTCTTTTGAAAGCGACCCCAAATTTTCTAAATGGCTTAAATTTTTATTCTTTATACTATAATGTTATTAAATATACCCAGTTGGTTTAGTGGCACCCAATTTCTATTTGGTTGGTGATAGGAGCATATTTATGCGACTTAGTTAGCTTGTTTTCTTGAATTTACATAGTTAGTTTCTACTTATTAGAGTGTTTTAAGCTATTTTCGTGTGTTTTCAGGTTCAAATGGCGAAAGTGGCAAGAAAAGGTAATTTTGGGCCTTTTGGAGCAGTTTTGGGCATTAAATGGATAGCTTATGATTGGAGCCAGATGGATAGACGAATTTGAAGACCAAAGGTGTCTAGGAATGTGCTAAAGGGTTGGAGAATCAAAATTAGAAGTTTTGAAGATAAGGAATCAACAATAAAGAAGGGACCTTATCCAAAACATTATCCAAATAAACCTTATCTTATCCTATCCTAACCAACCTTATCCTTTCCTAAATCTAACATTATTCTATTTTATCTTATCCAAATCAGTTTGTGCCTTAATTCCAGCTATTTAGAAGGGATTAATTATACATTTAAATACATAATTCAGATTCTAGAAGCTTTATCCATTGTGTGCCGTATATATGCCATTCCTTGGTGGATTGGGAGTTGTAATTCCTCTCCTACACCCTTGCCGCATGTGCTGTTGATTCGGAATCAGAAATATGTCCTAAAACATCCTTTCTAGAAGCTTTAATTTCTGCCGCACCTTTCAATCCTAATTCCCCTTGGTTTCTGGTTGTTTTAACCCATTCCACTTGGGTTTTGGTTGCACAATTCTATTCCTATTCAGCTTATGCCATACCTAGCCTATATAAATATATTTATGCACCTATGTCAAGGGGGACATACCGATATATTCAGATATATTTTAGAGAAAAAGGAGTGAGTGCCGCAGGTTTCTTGGATAATTCTTGGAGATTTGTGTGTGCTTGCAAGGAAGGAAGGAAAGAGCTTTGTGTCGTGGCTTGCAAATCCAAGGAGGGTTCGAAATCTACCATTGGAATTGTTGGGACGTTTTGGTTCTCTCTATCCTTAGATCTATTTCAATGTTTGTTTAATTTGGTTTTATGTTTTCAAAGACATGAGGAACTAATTTCTTTATAGTTGGAGGTGAATTCGAAGCCATGATTATATGTATTATATGAATTGATTACGTCCAGTTATTGTTTCTTGAGTCTTGAATGTGATTTGCTTATCTAAGTTATCAAAACTTGTTTATGTATGTTAATTGAGGGTGGACACTTAATTGCATGCATGAATTTGATGCTAAAGTATAGGGGAGTTTCACCTAATCGTTATGAATTTATATTCACAAGTAGTGGAAGTCACTAGTCATGATTGTGTTAAGTAAATTCTTGGCATGAGTATCATGCCTTTCATAGTTACGAATGCCTCGTCAATGCTTATGGTTTTCAAAGAACTTAATGACCTTTGATATGTCTTTCTATCATGCTTTTCATAGTTAGGGAACTTGCTAAGGATAATTTTGTTGCGATGTGTATTCCATCCAATTCAATGAGTTAAGGAAAATCTGATGGTTAATTTGTGCTATCACGGTTAACTTGGGGTGTTGTCATTCACAGTCTAAAGGAATAATAACTGGAAATTGGTTTGTATGCATATGTCATGTGTGGTGAAGGACCCTCTAACTAGCCTTTCACCCTTTTCAATTCACCAAATTCGTTTTTATAAAGTGTTTTATGCAAAGTTTCTGTTTTAAGTTTTAATTTTGTCAAAAACAATCCCCCTTCCATTGAGTCTTGTTATTTGAGTCAAAATCTATTTTCTTTTAGTCTCTTGAGTCAAGTTAAGTCTTATTTTCGTAAAAATCATTTGTTAGGTCTAGAATTGAGTATTTTTTTATTATTTGTTGCTGTTTTGAGTGTTTTGAGTCTGTTTTGAGTCTATAGAGTCTAATTTAGTGTTTTTAAGTCTTATTTGTGTTGATTAGCACCCCTAGTTAATCCCCGGTCTAGAACGATCCCTACTTACATATATACTACAATTGTTAACATTAGGGTTTAATTTGTGTGTCAAGTTAATTTTCACATCAGTTGGAGGAGATTTTAAGTGCAACTTATATAGATGCGGGGATGATAAATATATTTAGTGAGTTTGTTATAACTTGTAGCACGTTGTGACATTGTTGTGTGTCGGTTAACACCCGAAAAAGTATAGATAATTGTACCTTAGCCCCAAAGTTTAGCAAAACTTGCACTTAATAACTCATATATTTTATACATGTATACCATCCATTCTAGTCTTTTTGTGATGTTTTTAAGTTAAATTGGTTGTGTTTGATCCTATTTGGTGTTAGTGTGTAGTTGACCCTTATTGAAACATGGAAAGATGATTTGTTGCTGTTTTGAAGTCCAAAAAAAGTTTAGAGAGAATTGGAGACAAATCTAACCTATTAGAAGTAAGGTTGGTTTGGTATGGGATCCTGAACCGAAAATGGGATCTCAAATCCTGAATCGATCCTTTTCGGGATAAGGTTTCGGAAACAAAACCAAACTGAAATTTCGGTATTCCCGAAAAAAAATCGGGATTTCGGTATGGTTCGGGATTCATCAACCTCCCACCCCCTGCCAACCCACATAGCCACACCTCATCCCAGATTCGTCGACCTCTCCACCCCCATCTCGATCCCTCTCATTCCTGGGTTTATCTTTGCTGCCTTCAGAAGTCAAAGCGCTTTGCAACGTGTATCGAACATAATGAAGTACCCATCCTCATCGATGAGCTTTTCCATGTTTTGCCAAACAAAATCGCCATCGGAGGGCTACTCTGCTCTGCAGCGATGGCGCTGCTTTGTAGAATTCTGATGCCATGACATCAATATGTGATTGTTTCTGAGTCCTAAATTCGTGAAGCTTGATAGGGGCATATTTATGCACCTTAGTTTAGCTTGTTCTTGTGCATTTATAGTGTTTTTCCTTAGTAAAGTAGTATTTTAAGCTAGTTTTATGTATTTTCAGGATTTAAGGGCAAAGTATGCAAAATGATGCATTTTGGAGCCTTTTGGAGCGAATTAGAGGTTGGAATGGATATCATATGCTTGGAGCCAAGAGGATGGACGAAATTGAAGATTTGAAGATGATGATTCCTACTTGAGCAAGGTTTCCTACTTGAAGTAGGAAAGTTAAATCCCAATGGCCTCAAGTTGCAGCAACAAAGAAGTTTTCCAAGTCCAAGAAGGAGAAGAATTCCAAGATGAAGAAGGATTAGCTTTCCTAATCCTAATGCACAAGGTTTTCAGCCACAAAGAGGAGTCCTAAACACTTTAGGACACCTTATCCTAATCCTATAGGGATGTCATGCACTTTACCTTATCTTGGAGGGTTTCTAGAAGCCTTAGATGCCCTATCCTATCTTTGCCGTGGGTTTTATCCAACTCCCCTTGGTTTTTAGGCTTTCTAGAAGCCCTAGCATTATCCCTAAGAAGGTGCCGCACCCTTATCTCTTTTTCCCTACAAATCTGGCACTTAAATCATGATTCTAGAAACCTTATCTTATCTCCTACAAAGGTGGCGCCTCAAATCCTTCTAGAAGTGCCAATTTCTACCACAAAACACTTTGTTTCTAGAACCCTAAAAATCTGGCGCCTCTATTCCTTTTACTTTGGGGTTTCCTACCTTCTAGATGGCCTATTCCTGATGGGTTTTGATTTCCTTGTCATCTTCAAATACTTAGTCCTTTTCCTTGCTGATTGAGAGGGATTTTGCACTATAAATAGACCCCCTTGCCGCACCAATTGATGATCATTCACTCCTCCACATTCAGAAATTCGCCAGAAATACATTCCCAACTCTTTGCCGCAGCCATCCTTCACCATTCTCCATATTTTCCCACCTTGCCGCACTCCCCATCCCTCCTAAACACTACCCTACCATCACACATCCATTCCTCCATACAAATACCACCCAAAACCTGTCCTTAGACCTTGTGCCGCAACAAAGAGGAGGAGAAGAGGGCTTGGACGTTCATGCAATTCAAGTTCGAGTTGCTGGAATTTTTAGGTGTTTCCTCTCCTTTAATTTCAATAGTTAAATTTACTTTTCTTTGTCTTGTACGTATGAGGAACTAAACCCCCCCTTGGCTAGGGGGGGAATTCGAAACCATGATCATGCTTGCTATATGATTTGATTACCTCTAATTGCGTTTCATAAGTTGTGAATTCAATTCACTTATCTATTTGAATTAAACTGATTTGTGTGTGTTGGTTGAGAGTGCACGCTTAATTATCATGCATAAATCTAATGCTAGGATATAAGGAAGTTTCACCTAATCGTTACAAACTTATATTCACAAGTAGTAAAAGTTGATGATCTCAATTGCGTTAAGTAAATTCTTGGCATAAGTTTCATGCAATTCATAGTAACGAGTGCTTCGTCAATGCTTATGGTTTTCAAAGAACTTAATTATTCTTGCTTGTATCTATATTATGCAATTCATGTAGGGAACTTGTGGGGAATGCTTTGGGTTGTCGTATGCAATCATCCAATTCAATAACGTTAGGAAAATCTGAGGGTTAATTAGTGCAATTCACGGTTAATCTGGGGCATTGAGAATTCATGGTTTATTGAAAAGCAATTAGAAATCGTTTTGTGTGCAAGTATGGCATGTGTGGAGATGAACCCCTTAGCTAGCCTTCATTCCATTCATTAAATCCAAATTCGTTTTAAAATCTGTTCGTTTTACAAAGTTTTAAGTTTTGTTTTCAAATTCGTCAAAATCAAAATCCCCCTTTACTTGGAGTGTCAAATTAGTTAGAAATCAATTTAGTTTGTGTTTTTAAAGTATCTTGAGTCAAGTTATAACTATTTTCGTCCAAATTCTTCTCTAGTGCTCAAAACTGCTCAGAAAGTAGTTTTAAGGCAGTTTTGAGTGTTTTCTTGCTGTTTTGAGTCTTTTGGTTTGTCTTAGTGTTTTAAACTTTAGTTTTGCATTCTTTGGGTCTAGTTTGGTGTTTTATATTGTGTTTTTACGTTTTTGAGTCAAATCCAAGTGATTAACAATTCCTCCTAATCCCCGGTCCAGAACGATCCCTACTTACATTCTTCACTACAATTGATAAAAAGAGGGTTTAATTTGTGTGCGTATAATTCTCACATCAAAGCTTTCTGGATCTGAAGTCTTGGAAGAACGATTGGGTTCCTTAGACAAAGGCTGCCATGGGTGTGGTGCTTTGGGAAGAGCAGGTTGCAGGTTTGGTTGCTTTTGAAGATTGAGAAAGGATTTGGAGGCCTTGGGCTTGCTTCTGCATTTGAGGGAGTCGATGGAGGGAGAGAGATAGAGGATGGCTGTCAATGGAAGTGTGAAGACGATGATGCTATCAAGAAAAAAAAGAAAAAGAAAAAAGAAACAAAAGAAAAAGGTAGTGAAGAAAGATGGCTATTGGCTAGAGGAACGGCTTGGTTAAGATTAAATAATATATATATATATATATATATATATGTGTGTGTGTGTGTGTGTGTGTGTGTGTGTATTATATTATTTCGGTTTGGGATTCCGGAACAAAGGAAAATGTGAGACCAATTCCCATACCGAACGATTCGGGATTGTTACCAAAATTTTTGAGATTTTTGGTTAGGAATTTTTTCAGTATGATTCGGGATTTTCGGGATTTTTTTTTCCAGCACTAATTAGAAGACCAAGAGCAAAATAATAAGAGAAAATGGGCTTTCTAGCTTAATTTGGAAAGCCAAATAAGGAAAACAAGTTCAAATATTAGCTCAATTATTGGGATCTCCTTGCAATGTGCTACAGCTAGGCTTGGTAATTTTTGACACGACCCGTTAATCCGACACAACACAACACAAAATTAACAAGTTTTCGGGTTGACAGGATAACGAATCAGGTCATTATCGGGTATCGCGATAAACACCTGTTAAGATAATGGGTCGGTCCAGATATACACGTCGGTAACCCGTTACACAATAAGAAAAATATTAATTTAATAATTTTATACCACTAAAAGAAATACTAGAAATAACAATAGTAGGATTTAATCCTGAACTGAACTGAAAGTTAAAATATAAATATATATGTACATATATTTTTAAATTAAATTTAGAAAATTGATGACCGTTAGATCAATTGAGATTTAATTTCGGCCGTCCGATGTTTTTCTCAGCCCTAAATCAAACTCTCTCTTATTCTCGAAGGCTCGAATCGAAGCAGCCGCTCTCTCACGAATTGAACTCTTGAATCTCAATCTGGAATATCAACTCTGGTCAGCCACGAGTCCACGACCACCCTCTCCAGTCTCCCTCGACCACACCATTGTCACCACATAGCAGCCTAGTAACCCACCACTAGTCGATTTGCTATTTTTGTCTCCGATTCTCTTTGGCTCGATATTCGGCCTTTGCTAATGACAAAGACACGATCTTTTGTCTCTTTGACCTCCAAGAGGTCAATGAAGAACCTAAAAAAAATATAATACCATGTAGTTGATCTTTGTGTTTTAGGACATTCTACCCAATCTAAGTCACAATATGCATTTGACCAATTCATTTTGAGAAGGAAAGAACAAACCATGTCTAGGTGTACTTTTTATATATTTCAAAATATGAAGGGCTGCTTCCATGTGTGGTATGCGAGGCTCATGCATAAACCTACTCAATACATGCATTGAATAGGTTATACTCGGCCTGGTGATCATTAGATATATCAAACGCCTGACCAATCTTCTATATTTTGTCGGATATTTGAGGATTTCACAATTATCTGACAGCTTAAGATTTTGTTCCATGGGAAATTCCACGGGGTGTGCTCCCAAGAGACCTCTATCCTTCAATATTTCTAAAGCATATTTATGGTGCGAAATAAAGATCTCATTCTTTGAATGTGATACTTTAATACCAAGAAAGTACTTCAAGTTGCCAAGATCCTTAATTTTGAAACGACCATTGAGAAACCGTTTGAGGGCATTAATGGCACTCGAGTCATTGTCAGTAATCAAATATTGTCAACATAAATTAAGAGGGTTGTAAAAGACTTGCCTCGTTTACGGGTAAATAAAGAGTAGTTGGCATTAGATTGTATGTAGTTAGCGGATTGAATAGCTTCGGAGAACTTTGCAAACCAATGATGAGAAGCTTGTTTCAACCTATATAGAGACTTGCTAAGGCAACAAACTAAGTTCTCCCCCTATCGCCGAAGACCTGGAGGAGGAGTCATATAGATTTCTTCATAAGGTCACCATGAAGAAAGGCGTTGTTGACATCTAATTGATGGAGAGACCAATGTTGTAAGGTAGCAAGAGCCAATAAATATCAAATTGTGACGATTTTTGCATTGGGAGAAAGTGTATCATGAAAATCAGTACCCTTAATTTGGATATAGCCCTTGGCAACCATACATGCCTTGTAGCGTTCAATGAAGCCATTAAAATGATGCTTGATTTTGTAAACCTAACGACAACCAATGGGAGATTTACCAACAGGAAGAGGAGTGAGAGACCAAATGCAATTAACCTTCAAAGCTTCTAATTCAGAATCCATGGCAGCTTGTCAACGAGGGAAACGAACAACTTCCTTATAAGTCTGGGTTTCAACCAGATGAGTAATTTTTGCAAGGAAATACTGTTGTGTAAGTGAGAAACGATGATAAGTGAGATAATTAGTAAGTGGATACCGTGTACCTAAGGTGTGACTAGACAATGAAGAGCTTGGTTGGATAAGCTTGATAGTAGGGCAAACATAGTCACGCAACTTAGGAGATGGAGAAAAGTGACAGCCAGAACGATAGAACACTGGTGTTGGAGCAATGGAAAGCATAGCATGTGCTGGTAAGGAAATGTTAATGGCTGTAAGTTTAGTGGGGTGTTATAGGCACTGAAACAGGATAAAAGGCGCGGCAAACACTGCAGTGTCTGAAGATGGTTGTGAAAGAGGATTCGTAGGTGGAGCATTGGCGAGAAGGTCAATAGGGTGGGTGGCAGAGGGTGACACAAGGTTAGGAAAGTTAAGGACAAGGGAAGGTTCATGGATGATAAGTGGGGTGGGGTGAGACACATTTTGATGTGAAGTTGGGGAGGCTAAGGTTTGATATGGGAATATGGTTTCATGAAATATAACATCACGACTAGTAAAAATTTGGTGAGTGGTAAGATTGTATAATTAAATACCTTCTGACCAATGGGATATCCTAGAAAAGTGCATTTGTGTGCACATGGAGAAAATTTGTGAGAAATTCGTAGGTGGAGCATTGGCGAGAAGGTCAATAGGGTGGGTGGCAGAGGGTGACACAAGGTTAGGAAAGTTAAGGACAAAGGAAGGTTCATGGATGATAAGTGGGGTGGGGTGAGACACATTTTGACGTGAAGTTGGAGAGGCTGAGGTTTGATATGGGAATATGGTTTCATGAAATATAACATCGCGACTAGTAAAAATTTGGTGAGTGGTAAGATTGTATAATTAAATGCCTTCTGACCAATGGGATATCCTAGAAAAGTGCATTTGTGTGCACATGGAGAAAATTTGTGAGAAACATTTGTATCTGTGGCAAAAGCAAGGCATCCAAAAACTCTAAGGTGTGAAAAAAAGGGTAGAAACATCAAAAGGTATTTTCTTTGAAAGGATGGGTGTGGGAAGACGGTTAATGAGATGAACGGCAATGAGTACATATTCACCCAAAAAATGGAGGGGAAGATTAGCTTGAAAACGCAAGGCATAGGCTGTTCCAAGTATATGGCGGCATTTGCGTTCTACGACCCCATTTTATTGAGGCGTATAAACACAAGAATGTTGCTAAATAACTCCATGATCTTTAAAGAAATCATGAAAGGAAAAAAATTCCCCACCATTGTCGACTTGTATTTGGCAAATATAAGTATTAAATTGAGTATTGACAAAGGAGAAAAAATTATTAGGGATATGTTGTGTTTCATTTTTGTGTTGCATAAAAAAAGTCCATGTAAAACGAGAATAATCATCTACGATGGTCAAAAAATATTTTTCCCTAGAAGTAGAGGCAACGTTAAAGGGACCCCCAATGTCACAATGAATCAAACCAAATGATTTTATAGTTAAAATAGAACTAATACCAAAAGGTAATCGACATTGCTTTGCTAATGGACAAATATTACAAGCATTATTGGACCCAAAAGGAAAATGCAAACATTGTTTTGACATGAAATCTAATCTAGGGGCTGATAAGTGACCTAAACGCCGATGCCATAACTCCACAGGTGAGAGCAGAAGGTTGCAGGACTGTCGAGGATGGTCAGACTTCAGAGGAGCCAAGACCATAAGTAATAAAGCCCTCATCTTCGCTTACCTAAACCAATCACCATCCTCATCGTTTAGTCCTGCATGACACACCAAGAAAGAAAAAAGGTTACAAACAATGTAATCCACTTGTAATATGACTCACTGACATGAAATCTACTTTAAAAGTAGGCACACATAGCACATCTTGCAATTTAAAAGTAGAACTCAAAGGAATGTGACCAATAGAGAGTATGTGAGCTTGCTCTACACTGGGCAACAAAATAGAAGACCTTTTCGTATTTTTAATACCATCAGTAAACAATTCTGGTGACGAAGTGATATGATCCATTACAGCACTGTTGATTATCCATCAATGGAGGTGCAAAGGTGATTTCGACAAACTTGTCTGAGTTACATTAGCCTGTGGAGCATCACTTCCTTGGCCATTCATAATTTGAAGAATTTGTTGAAACTGGATGTCAAAAAGCCCATACATGACAAAATGCATCTCCTCCTTGGTGGCTGCATTTTTCGAGACTTGATTAGTCGAGGAAGACTCTTTTCCTTCTAGGGATGGTTGTTCCTTTTTTGTGGCTTAACCTTATGTAAACGATGGCCCAATGGATATTCGTGAAGTTGATAATATGTATCAATGGTATGGTAGCCTTGATCGAAATGAGTGCAATGCAAAGGTTTGCGATTGGAAGAGCCTGAATAATAAGATGACTTCAAGCCACCTTGACGAACAACCATGGTTGTTGTGTCTGCAGTAACCCGTGAAGAAGCAAGGCTCCTTTGCTTCTTTTCCTAAGAAATGGTTGCATAGGCTCGACGAATTGTAGGTAGGGGATTCATCAACAAGACCTACCCTCGAACGACACTATAAGAGTCATTAAGTCCTAGAGAAAGTGCATCAATTTGTTCTACTCATTCTATGCTCCACAAGTGCAGGAAATAGAGTCATTGTAGGATGCCAATTTATCCCACAAACTCTTCATCTTCGTGTAGTATGCAACAATGAAAGTTGGTCTTCTGTAAGTGAAGCAATGTCCCAAATCGCATGAGCATCAGTCGTATAAAAAATATTGTGAAAGATACTCGAGTCTATGGAGTTGATAATCCATGCAACGATCATGTCATTGCATCTCTTCCATGAAGCGTGATCATCTGACTTGGTCTTGACAGAAGGTTACTTAACAGTGCCATCAACAAAGCCAAGTTTGTTTTTGGCACTCAATGAAATCTTCATAGCACGAGACTAGGTAGAATAATTGTCCCCGTTGAGGGGTTTCAAAACCAACATCATGGATAGATGATCGGAATGATGGATGAATAATGGGTTAGAAATATCAGCCTTGGTGTTGGAATTGCTTCAAGAAATCACGTCGGTGGCCATGACAGTCAACAGAAAAAAAGCTATGTCAAAATAGCAAGAGAAAATGCAGCGGAAAGAACTAGGTTTTCAACCTAGCTCTCGATACCACGTAAAGAAACGTATAAAGAATATTTTGCAGAAGCAATTTTCTTCTATTGCTACAAGGAGACTTTATACAATGAGAATCCTAATCAAGGAAGTAATCTAGCCTACATTCTAGGATTACAAATAATCACAAATAAATTACAAAATAGTTTCCTAAACTATGTCAAGATATCAGGGATGAAATAGTTAACTTCTCAACAGGTTGCCACTGCTCCACACTTAAATGCCGCCAACTTTGTCTTCCTGCTTTAGGCATCCGCGCTCGACCTAGTTGGTCCATCCAAGCTTATACTCTAGCACCATATCAATCAAAACTTGGCAAGTTTGTCTTGCTTTCCACCGCCCCTGTTATGGCATGGGTTTTTTCTTGGTCAAGAAGTCACCTATCACAAGACTATCCATCTTGCCCACAAATCGTGACCTGCCTCTACGTTCTCAAGTAGTGCACTATCATTGTCATCTCCTTCTTTTGGACCACACCTTTCGATTTCATAGAGTTTTCAGCTCTCATATACTACTGGGTTACCTTATTATACTAGCACGCCACCTATGGAATAGCCTCACGCATCCGTGTGTTCTTTAAATGTTTTCATACGACTTATACAAATATGCATATATCACTTTTGTAGAATGATGTACCAAAACCAAGCAAGGTTGCATAGCAACGTCTAACAACTTGAAAACATATTCCAACCAATCAAAATAAAAAATAATAAGAAACAACACATATTTCAACTTTCTTGCTGAATCAACAATTCACAGAACTCCAAAAAGAAAAAACGTACTAGATGAACATTGCATGCAAACTGAAGCAACATAGCAGGTTCCTAAAATGTTGACTAATCCCTAACCAATAAACTCTAAGGAAAACTAATGAAAAGGGTTTGAAAACTTTGAGTTTTAAAGATAAGGACAAAATAAAGGGTAAAGTGAATAGTATCATGATTGACTTTTTAGTGTAAAAATGTGGTTTTTCGTTAAAGTGAACAGTATCGGAAGTTTTTCGTTAAAATTCCCAAAATTCTAAACCCACAGATGACATTAGTCGGAGTAAATATATGGTTAACAAAAATTTTCAGGATGGTGGCTTTTAAACCTCTTAATACAATGTCTTTTTTAAACAAACTTCGTCGGAACGTGGAAATCTTTTATTGATATAGGAAAAATGAATTTACACCCAAGTCAAGTGGGAGATAAACCTAACTCTTCTAAGACAACACCTAAAGGGTATGTACCTTCAGAACAAGCTGCAAAACAAGAAGATTAGGCAAAAAAATGAGAGTCTCCGAGGGTGGAGCCACATGCCAAACAAGGGAAAGATGATAGTAGTTTTAAATTGGCTAATGTGTTGACGACCGCATTCCCTTCTTAAAAAATATTAGCAAATATTTACCATTTGCAGCAAGTGAAAAAGACAATTTTCCAACTAGTCAAGAGCGACTAAGATGAAGAAAAAAAAACCAAAAGAAAAGCAAAAAATCGAAAAAATGACTTTCAAATCACAGATTTCGCAATAATCAAAAGAATATCATTGCTCCCCCACCCACAAAAAAATAAAATAAAATAAAGGAATAACATTATTTTTCCTCATGGTAACGGGGACATAATTTTACAGCTGGAAAGCAAACCATCGTTCATTATATTAATAAAAAAGCACACGATCACTGAAAGACTTCCGAGTCGCATTTCATACATTTAAGAAGCAATCAACAAGAAAATGATCAAATTATTTTTATAAGATACATTTACAATAATTAATAATAGATATGGGTAGCTAGGACCCAACATAATCCTTTCCGGATATTTTTTTTGGAGATTCTGAGAATCTATGAATTGTGTTCGTTTATCGTACATCGTATGGTTAATTTTTATTAGGTACTATTTATGCTTAATTTTAAATAAAAAAATTTAAAATGATTTCTGATCGCATGATTTACAATGAATTGACACAATTTAAGGATCTCTAAGATTTCCACAAAAAAGATCCTCTTTCTCCTCAAAATTAGACAATGATTTATATATGATTTAATGTACGCATGCCGTCCATTTGGATCTCCTTAATTACCCACGCTTCTTATCACATCGCTGGCCGATGCGAATACCATCCAGGAGACAGTGCATGTTTGAACTTTAATTATGTACATGGGCCCATAGCTAATAGCAAGATCACTAAAACATGTTACATAACAGTAGATACATTTGATTTTATGGTACATTTGAATTTTTGGTATATTTAAAATCTAAACGTATCAAAAGTTTATACTTTTGTTCTCAAATGTATCATAAGTTTTAAGTATATTTTTTTATATATTTATACGTGAAAAAATATGTGTTTAAGACGTTTTATTAAGACATTTTTAATAGAAAGAGAACTTTTTTTAAAATACTGATAATAAGGTAATGAGGAATTAGTTAATTAATTTTTTATTTTATTTTAATAAAAAAATGTCGTTTAATGCGTAGAAGGGAATTGACGAAATTAAATTCCTATGTTATAGGTAATTAGTTGCTAAGCTACATTATATCTTTATATAAATACATTTAAATTAATGACATGAAAATTAAATAAATAAAATTATTGATTGATCAAAACATCTTAATCAAATCTTTAAAAATGATGAATATTTAATCTATAAACTATATAAAATATGAAGAACATTCTAATTTTTCTTTTTTTTTTAAAAAAAAAAAGTGTAGCCTCCAAAATTGAACTTAGTAGCACTAACCCAAGGTCAACTTAATTAGAAGCACTAAACTCGTTTAGATTTATGGTTTGCCAAGATAATAATACTGTACATTGATTGAACATTTTGTCAGATATGGCAATCGTAAATTTCAATGCATTTTTTTTACATGCGTTCACAGATTGTCCTCTTAAGTGGTAGTGAAGTTGGATTTAAGATTTAAGATTTAAGATATGTGATGCACAGCATCCACAGTTCTCTCAATGATTTGTCCTGTAGGTAACCTAATTAATCATGTTCCCCACAAAATAATAAGGATGGTGCTATATACACCTTTATTTTTAAGAAATTTTAACAAAATTTTTTCCGTATTATTTATTTTAATGAAAAATTACATTTTTATACTAGAAAGTTAATTCTAGTACTATTTACTTTACCCTTTATTTTTATCTTTATCTTTAAAACTCAAAGATTTCAAACTATTTTCATTAGTTTTCCTTTATTTTTAGCCCATGTACACTTTTTTTTTTAAATTATTATTTGACTTTTTTTCGATTCATTCAATTCGACAGTCGAAAATTTAGAAAAGTGTATAAAAAGTAAAAAAGAAATGTATGAGTAGCCCTACCCAATAATAATAGGATAAATTAAATTTTGCACCCTTAAGTTTGAGTGTAATTACAACATCATACAGTATTTTTAAAACGTTTCAATCTCATAAATTACTTATCATTTTATTTCAATATTATACATCTATTAAAAAATCTGTTAAATTAAATGTTAAGTATTTACATAGCAAAAATGAGCTCTACAATATATTTGCCACGTGGATAAAAAAATCCCAATTTATTTTAAAAAAGGTTAGAAACAATTGATTTTAAAACTTAAAAAAAATAAAAAAGCAAAAAAATCTAGAACGTAACACCTCCATCTTCTTCCCTTTCAGTTCTCTTATTCTCTCTCCAAACCTCCATAACTCTAGTATCTTCTTCCTCTAAGTGAAGAATCAAAATGCATTTGAATTAAACCCTAATTGATCGCTAATAAAATCAATACCTTCAAACAAATTGGGGCCCAAACCCCCCATCCCTCCTCCTTTCTCTCTCATCTCTCTCCCTCTCTCTCACTACAATTGTCTTCAACATATCTAGGTCGCGAAGCATAGGAGACGATAAGGCTCTTGATCTGGTTCTTCTCGGCGTCGGGGAGAGGTCTCGTCAGAAGAGGAGTTGGGAGCGCATACAAATTCAAATCGAAGAGGAGTTGGGAGTGCACACATATTCAAATCGAAGAGGAGTTGGAAGCGCATCAGAATCCACAACTGGATTTCGATGCAGCTCCAGCGCCTCGCCCTGCCAACCCTCTCTTCGATGGCGACCCTAGCCCAATCCTCTTCGATTTGGACGAATCCAACCCCCAAATTTACCGAATCCAACACAACCCCCAAATTCACTGAATTCACATTTCAAATTGCGAGTTCACCTCTGTTGTGTTCTCTACCTGTATCACCACCAGATTTGTCGGCGGGAGTTAGAGTGTTCACCTCTGTTCTGCTCTTTGCTTGAACCATCGCCACCAGATTCGTCATCGACCTCTGCTGCACTCTGCCTAAACCACCACCACGAACCGCAACAAATCATCGCACCTTCAGTTCTACCCAGACATGCATCACCATCACCTGCTGCTGCCCGCACCACCCTACCCTTCACGCGATCTGACCAAACCACCGCGGCACAAAGCGCCGCCACTCTGATTTACATAGAGAGTTGGGTGGGCAGAGCAGACAGAGAGCAGAGGCCTTAGGATTCTCACCTCTCAGCCATTTCCATTCCCACCGCATCTCTAATGAACCCAGCACTCACATCTCTCGCCACCTCCATCTTGTTCTCTCGAGGTACGGCTCGAATTGGTTGGGAACTTGGGAGATTTGCAATTACAGTAAACCCTAAACTAACTCTTCCTCCGCGATTCCATAAAACAGTAACAATTGGATTAAGCCTTTATATTATTGAGAGGATGTTGATTGTTTTCTGCCGGAGAGATTTCAAGGATCTTTCGTTGATTTTCGAGGGACTGACTTCGAATTGCTTCCATTTTGGCATCGGAAAATATGACGAAGAAGATGAACATTTTTTTTTTTCAATTCTTGTTTTTAATTTTGTTATTAATTAATAGCGTTTTATTTGTTTTTATCCACATGGTGCAAAGTTGGTAAATGTCAGCACAAATATTGATTTTATATTTACCACATCATCATTTAACGGCAAATTTAATAGATTGTATAACGGATATATAAAATTGAAATGAAATAATAATTAATGTATGAGATTGCAATTGATCCCAAACTTGAGGTGGTAAAATGTAATTTACCCTTTATATAATTAAGCAATATGCATCCAGTTCTGTATATATGATCTGAATGTTGTAAACTTCTAGTTTAAGTGTGATTGCGTAAATCTTAAATTATATTTGATTCTAGTCATTCTTCCCCATTATGACTTGTATTTCTAGGAGGAGGAGAATGATTTCTTCTCTCTCTTATAATTATAAATAAAGGCACTGCATAGAGGGAATAACACACATCCTCTACACAACCCTGCAAACACATCTCTCTCTGTGTCACCAACCCTTCTTCCTCTGTCAATTAAATGTAGGACACAACACGTTATCAGCATGCTCCTACTGTTGTGCTTAGGAATCTGACGCGAAAGTTTTCTACATCAAACCAGTTCACCAATATCATCGCGCAATCAGGTTCTTTCAAAACAACGGTTTTTATCTTAATATTTTTGCAGCCCTAATAGCATGAACATTCACCATAATGCATGACTTAACTTTACGTTTTTTGAATTTTAGATTCTACATAAATTACGTATGCATTATATCCATAATTGTTGAATTATGTGAATTGGATATTACCATGAATTGCATCAAATATCTGCTCATGCATTAAATTATTTATATGAATATGCATTGAATTAATATGGAATTGAAAATTTATTATAAAGATTTTTTTAGGGTTTCGTTGAAAACCCGTCCATGTTGATGGGCTTCTTTTTCCCCCCCAGCCGAGAACCTAAACTTGGAGCTACAACTCTATGCCCAAACCCTAAACTCGACGCCCAGACGGCTTCGCCTCCCTTAAACCATCGAGTAACATGGCCTGCACCACCCATGCCCAGCCACATCCGAGTACTTCCCCAACAACCTACAGTCGTCATCGACGAGTCTTAGTCTGAAATTTGAAGTTTTTCTTTGAAATTCAAATTGCAAACTTCTAGGATTTTATAACATTGAGAGTTTTTCACTCTCTGTTCAATTTTATGGGTTACCGTTTAACCCACGGCCTTTGCCGTGATTTTTGCACCACGACACAACCACCTGAAGCGATGGCGTCGGTTTGCATCTTCGGCGAGTTCACCCAGCTGGGGTGTATGGACCAAAAACCCAAGCCCACTTGGGGTTGGCCTGTTTCTCGACAAGTATCAGCCCTTTGAGCTTGGACACTTCTCTCGGCCCATATCATAAAGCCCCATTGGGCTTCTGTTGGACTTAGCCCGCGACACCAACCCGTGGCTATGGTGCCCCCGTGTCCTGTGACGCATTAGATTGCCATATGGGAATAAAGATCTGAAGATTAGATCGAGGGGAAAACAGATAAATCGAGGGGGAGAGTATCTAAGTAACAAGTTCCTAGATTATCTCAAATAGTGTAGAATAATATCACAGTGGACTCCACTAGGAACTCCATAACTTAATGGAGTTTCTAAAAGGAGAAATCGAACCTTGATGAACATGGTTCATTCTATGATGAGTTCCGCTGATCTACCAGTAACATTCTGGGGATACACTCTATATACAATAGCTTAGTTACTTAATAGGGTGCCTTTCAAGTCAGTTTCACAGTCACCCTATGAGATATGGCATGGGAGAAAGCCAAGTCTTAATCACATTAAGATTTGGGGTTGTGAAGCATATGTCAAGAAGCTTGAAGCGAGATCAGTTAGGTGTTATTTTGTGGGATATCTTAGAGAAACTATGGGAAATGAGTTATACCATCCTGACGACCAGAATGTCTTTGTTGCTAGAACTGCTAAGTTTTTAGAGGATGAATTTGTTCTCAAAGGAACTACAACTAAAACGATGGAAATTAATAAGATTAATGATGAACCACAAGCAAGCACTTGACAAGTTGACAACCCTGTTCCTGAACCCCTAGTTCCACGTAGATTTAAATAGGTCAGCAAGCCATCTGAAAGGTATGGCTTGGATATTGACTTTGGGGAATTGCACCTTCTCGGTCACAATGACACAAAGGAGGACTCTAGAGACTACACTGAAGCAAAAAGATGGCAATAGGCCATGAAATCTGAGATGGATTCCATGTATCAAAATTAGGTCTGGACTCTAATAGACCCTCCAAAAGGTATAGTAACTGTTGGAAATAAATGAGTCTTCAAGAGGAAAATAGGCGTTGATGGGAACGTGGAGACATATCAGGCTAGACTAGTAGCCAAAGGTTACAATCAACGAGAAGAGATTGACTATAAAGAAACCTTCTCTCCTATAACCATGATTAAGTTCATTCGGATTCTGCTGCTGCATATCATGATTATGAGATATGGCAAATGGACGTGAAGACGACCTTTCTGAATGGCTACCTAGAGGAAGAGCTCTAAATGACTCAACCTGAAGGTTTCGTGTCCAAGTTTGAAAAGACTAAGGTATGCAAGCTTCAGAGGTCTATTTATGGACTTAAGTAAGCTTCCAGGAGTTGGAACATTCGTTTTGATACTAAAATCAAATCGTTTGGTTTTACTCAAAACGAAGACGACAATTGTGTTTATCAAAAGGTCGTTGGGGATGCAGTTGTATTCCTAGTGTTATATGTAGATGATATATTAATATTCAGGAATGACACTGCAATACTTTCTTCTGTAAAAGTGTGGTAGTCCAAAACGTTCCACATGAAAGATTTAGGAGATGCATCTTATGTGCATGGGATAAAGCTCTATCATGATAGATCTAGAAAATTAATTGGATTATCCCAATCTATGTACATAGATAAAGTGCTAAGTAGGTTTTAGATGGAACAATCTAAGAAAGGTTTTCTTCATGTGGGACATGGAATTCACCTTTCTAGGTCCATGGGGCCTTAGACTCCTGAAGAAATACGGTAGATGAGTGTTGTTCCTTATGCTTCCGCTATAAGAAGTCTCATGTATGCCATGATATGCACAAGGCCTGATATCACATATGTTGTGAGGATTACTAGTCGATATCAATCTAACCCAAGATCAGAACACTAGGCAGCTATCAAGACAGTCCTTAAGTACTTAAGAAGAACTAAAGACATGTTCCTCGTTTGTGGAGGAGCGATAGAGTTGCAAGTGGAAGCCTATAGAGACGCATATTTCCAATCTGACGTTGATGATAAAAGTTCCAACTCCAGATATGTGTTCACTCTGAATAGTGGGGTTGTCAGCTGGAAAAGCAAGAAACAAGATGTAATTGCTAATTCCATGATGGAGCATGAATATGTCATTGCAGCTAAAGCCGGCAAATAAGCGTTCTAGATGAAGAAGTTCATTATTGAACTTGGAGTGGTTCCAACCATTACATCACCAGTAGCTTTGTACTGTGATAATAGTGGGACGATAGCTCAAGCCAAGAAACCCAGGGGTCATAAAAAAAAAAAAACATTTTCACAGACGCTTTAACATCATTAGAAGATATGCTGCCGAAGGGAAAGCCAACATCCTCAAGGTTACCTTAGCCGATAACATAGTAGATTCATTGACGAAGCCAATGTCTCAAATCCAGCTTGACCGCCATATGGAAAAGATGGGTATTAGATACATGGGAAGGTGGCTTTGAGTGCAAGTGGGAGATTGTTGGAAGTATGCCCACAAAGCCACTCATTTGATTTAATAGCTTTTGGAATACTTATTATGTTAAACTATTATATGTTTAATGAAGGGCAAAGCTTTTTGTTTATCACTATTTATTGTATTATGTGTTTAAGCATTAAGGGAATCCAAGGAATGTATTTAATCTAAGAGAGAAGTGATCTAAGTAAGTTAGATTAACGAGACTTTTCTCTTATGTTCATTCCTTAAACGTTCCTAGCCATAGAATTACCAAATGGGCATTGACAATCCACTAAGGTTAATATGTGTTATGTTAACTCAAGTGTGAGTATGACTAGTCTCAAGTCATTTATTGTTGGACACTAAGACAAACACATAGGTGCTCAAAGTGGTAATCGAGTACACTGAACAACGATCAAAATAAAGTTCAAACATACATGTCATTTAAGAACTCGTAAATTATAATATGCAAAGTAGTCCTTTGACCTAAGGCATCATAGATGTCTAATGGTTAGGTCATTGATCTTTGATCATGTCAAAGGCATTCCATCGAGAGTGTCAACAACATTGTTGAGGTTAAGCTATCTAGTCATGTAGGCATATGAATACACAACAAGGGATCTCTAACCTTCCATGGTAGAGGGAGAATACTCTGAGATATGATTCAGGAGTCTTTGGCCAAAGTGTATGAATATGACTTAAGAAGTTGGTTCCAAATCATATTCAATTTAATCATATAGAGAAGTATCACATTGGATAGTAGACATGAAACAAACTATCACTCAAACAATGTGATTAAGAGTATTGTATTAGAGAATGACCGTATTGCATTGTAATTGTAACTTGATAGGTTCTCCAACCACTTGTACTTAGCTTGGGTAGCCATGACATACTGCTAGGTGTCACTCACAGTTTGTGAAAGTCCTGAAGATTAGCAAACACTAATCTTCATCAAAGGGAGAATTGAAATGTAGTTTCAATTCACAATCGATCGTTAAGAGTAACAATCACCTACTGCCTTGCTAATTGGAACCTAATGGATCGTACACCGAGTAAAGATGAAAGTGAAGAAATATAAATGAGATGGATAAGCAATTAAATGGTGTAATTGGAAATGGTCAAGATTAATTAATTAGTTAATTAATTATACGAAAGGTTTGTATTGGGCTTTCAAGTTAGTTTCGGGTCTCGGGGCCCAAAAAGGGTTTTGGTCCACAAGGCCCATTATGGTTAAGTTGTATGACAACTAAAACAAAATACGCAATTAGCCCAATGACCAAAGTCAAAACCGGGCATAGGGTGAGTGGTAGCAAACTTGGGTTAATTGCAAGTTTGCCACTCACATGTAAGGTGGTATGAAGGTATCTTTATAGCCATTCTCTCACTAGGGTTTTCTTTTGAGGAAAAAGAGAAAAACTCTTTCTCTCTTTGTCGTCCAGAGGGGCCGGCCTCACTTAGAGGAAAATAGCTAGCAATCTTCCTTCCTCTAAGTCATCCATTTCATCTTCACACCTCATCCTTAGTGTGGAGACTTAAACACACCAAACTTTTGGTGTTCTTGGAATTCCTCTCCTCAAATCCCCAAGGAACAAAGGAGAAGCAAAGAAGCAACCATCCAAGGAGCAAAGGAGGTGACTTGAAGGCCCTCCACTTGGGTGAATCCCTTGTGTAAACAAGGATGAGCTTCAAGGGTAATGAAACTCAAACTCTCTCTTCTCTTGAATTTGTTAAAGAGTCTTTTGGTTCACCATTCACTAGGCTTTGAAAGTCATGGGTTTTAGAATTGTTTTTGAATGCATGCCTACTTTAAAGTGTTATTAGTTTGTTTATGTGTTCAAATGTTCTCACATATTCTTAGCTAGGACAAAAATTTTCCTTCAATTTTTGGGTCTGGGCCGCACAGTATCAAACTACTTAGCCCACCCGTGACCTTTAGGCTATTATTTTGGGCCTTGAGTTTTAAATGCCCAATTTTTAGGCACGTTGGGTTTTATAATGGTTTCACCCACACTTTTTATTTTGGCCCGAAATTCAAATAATTAATTCAATTATACTTATAGACCTGAAGTTCTATTTACATATTTTCTTATTGCAAATTTCTCTATATATATATATATATATATATATTTGTGTTTGTTTGCAGGAACATATGAACTTGAAGTTCATAATTATTTCGAAACCTAAAGTTTCTAAAAACATGCCTTGTTTGAAAACCTGAAGTTTTCCTTAAAAATATCACCCATGAAAACCCAAAGTTTTTTTCCATGCGAATTTAAACAATACATGTCTATTAGAACCTGAATGTTCTACCCCTATGTGAATGGATTGATTTTTCTCCATTACATTAACCACATCTTGTCTATCTATTTTATTATAGGAACATCTCGAATTTGAACAAACTCGACTTTACCACTTTGGAAGTCTTTAGAAGAAACTACCTCAAGTGGGTCTAAGATGTGAAGCTCCACTTCATTGCAAAGAATTTGTGTCCCGCCATTGAAGATGAGACGGACAACCCAGCTGGCGAAGTTGAGAAAGCCACTGCCATGATCTTCATCCGAAGACATATTCATGACGTATTGCAAACCGAGTACCTTGCTGAGGAATCCATAAGAAATTTAGGTCGCTTTGGCTGATCGCTTTGATCACCAAAATGACATCTTCTTGCCTAAAGCAAGACATGACTGGCAGCATTTGCGCTTCCAAGACTTTAAGTCTGTGTATGAATATAATTATGGAGTTTGTCGAATCCGATCACTTCTTAAGTTCTGTAAGAGACCTTGACTGAAGAGGATTTCTTGGGGAAGACTTATTCGACCTTCTTTGCTACTAATATTGTCTTGCATCAACAATACAAAGCTCAGAAGTTCACTAAATTTTTGGATTTGATCTCTATTTTACTTATCGCTGAAAAACAAAATCAGTTATTGATGAATAATCATCAAGCTCGACCTACTACGGCGACTGTTGTGCCTGAAGAACATTATAGCACAAACAAACGCCCAAAACGCCAAAATAGGCATGGTAGGAGTGGCCAGAAGCCACCCCATCAAGGTCAATAGACCTAAGGCCCATCTAAGGGAACAAACAAAGCCCAAAACCGCCCTAACCTCGCTCCCAAGGCCCCAAACTTCAAGAATAAGGGCAAAGCACCTAAAACCATGGATGTGGACATGTGCTATCACTGTGGTTCAAAGGAACATTGGTCCCGTGTTTGCCGGGCTCCCTAGAAGGTTGTAGCTGAATATCATTCTCGTGGTAAGAAGTTTGAATCAAATTTTGTGCAAGTGGATGAACTAGAGAGTACTAAGATGGAGGTTTCTAACTTTCAAGAGGATACCACCCCTATGGGAGATTAAAATCTTATACATAAACTATTTTTCTAGTTGAAATTTAGACAATAGGGCCGAATTCCACCTAGTGACCGAACCCTCCCTTAAGTTTTTATAATTACTACCCTTGAATACTTAAAATTATTTTGAATGGATATTTGTTTTTAGAACTTGTATGCATGTGACCGATTCGTATTCATTTTTATTCTAGGTATGACTAGTGGGAAAGTTAGTTGATAGTGCAACCACACATACTGTTTTGTGTGAATGCATCTATTTCACTAACTTCGTAAGAATACACCTCTGACAATCCTCTCAGACCCATCCAAGTTGATCAAAAAATATATTCGATTAAATATATTCGATTGGATAATGCTGGAGAATTCACATCTAAAACTATTGATGACTATTGCATCTCGGTTGGGGTTGAAGTTGAACCTAACATACAAATGATTGCTCAATCGTTGGTCATACTTACCAAGCTCTTGATCGCTAATTAGGGCCATGCAATAATGCAGGCAGTCATGTTGGTCCGCTTGAGGCCTGTTGCGACCCAACCATATAACACTCTTCAATTGGTTACCATATACGAACCCGACATATCGCATTTGCGCGTTTTTGGTTATGCAGTCTATATGTCGATTTCATTGTCCTTACGTACGAAAATAGGGCCTCAGTGAATGATAGAAATCTACGTCAGATATGATTCTTTGATTATTCATTACTTAGAACCCTTGACAAGCGATTTTTTTACCACTCGTACGGATTGTCACTTCTATGAGACATGCTTCCTACAATTAGGGGAAGATAAGAACATCAACATTCCTGAAACTGAAGTGCAACGCATATTAGATCTTCAGAGCATAGCTCAGAGCATGTCAGATGCTTTCACTGATCTAGCGTGAGTGACAAGATCACATATTCCAGCTGCGAATGTGCCTGTAAAGATGGATGTACCAAATGTACGACGGATTTCCCTCCTGAAAGCCTGGGACACCATTTTAGCCGATCCACGTACATTAACGGCTAGCCAATCATCTACCCCTACACAAAAGCATGGTAGACCACTTGGTTCAAAAGATTCACACCCTCAAAAGAGGAAACCCACGACACAGGCACCTGAAAAGCCTACCGTGAATCCGACTATCACTTACTCATCTTATCCAACTAATGAGGAAATTCTAGATTACGGAAGCATCCTTGAAGAGACGAATCCACCTCCCGAGAATCGTGAGATTTTGGTCCATTATGCTAGCTTTGATGATGTTTGGTGTAGAAATAAGATGATCGTCAACGATACATTAGCATATGTAGTACTTATTGAGATCATGTTGAGCGATGACATTAAACCCTATTAAGTTGATGAATGTCGACATAGAACCGATTGGTCAAACTGGAAACAAGTAATCTAAGTCGAACTGGATTTGCTTGTGAAATGTAAGGTGTTTAGACCTGTAACTCCTACTCCTCCACATGTGAAGCTTATTGGCTACAAGTGGGTTTTTTTTTGGAAGCATAATGAGAAGAACGAAATTATGCATTACAAAGCTCGTCTTGTTGCGCAAGGCTTTTCACAACGCCCCGGGATTGACTATGACAAAACTTATTCACCTATTATGGATGTGATTACTTTTCACTACCTTATCATTTTTGGTAGTTTCCGAAAAACTGAGTATGCAACTGATGGACGTAGTAATTGTGTATCTTTATAAGGATCTTGGTACAAAAATTTATATGAAAGTTCTCGAATGACTTATATTGACTGGATCAAATATTTCCAAACCTCGGAACACTCTTTCAATTTGGCTAAGGCGTTCACTTTACGATTTGAAGCAATCCGGAAGAATGTGGTATAACCATATGAGTGATTATTTAACTAGTCAGGGATATGTGAACAATGAACTATATCCTTGTGTGTTCATTAAGAAGTCACATTCCGGTTTTGTGTTAGTTGCAGTTTATGTCGATGACATGAACATCATCAGAACTCCTGAAGAGTTTGCGAGAACTGCCGCGCACCTGAAGTTGAAATTTGAGATGAAAGATCTAGGAAATACTCAATACTGTCTCTGTCTTAAGATAGAGCACTGTTTGGATGGAATCTTAGTACATCAAATGAACTATACCTAAAAGGTTTTGCGCCCCTTTAGCGAGGATAAAGCAAAGCCTTCGAGTACTCCTATGGTCGTTCGATCGCTAGATGCAAAACGAGATCTCTTCTGTCTGAAGGAGGATGATGAAGAGATTTTGGAGGATGAAGTTCCTTATCTAAGTGCGATAGGCGCTTTATTGTACTTAACTCAATGAACTAGACCCGATATCTCCTTCGCTGTTAATCTTTCGACAAGATACAGTAATGCACCAATGATGTGATAAAAGATAGCACTCAAATTAAACCCTCTTTTTGACAATTGTAGTATAGATATAAGTAGGGATCGTTCTAGGCCGGGGATTAGGAGGGATTGCTAATCTAATGAAAATTGACTCAAAGATGTAAAAATATGTTTTAAAACACTTTAAATAGACTCACAAGACTCTTACTAACTTATATGACTCAAAACAAACTTTAAAGACTCAAAACAACCAAAAAGATTCAATTTAGACTCTAGGACTTAATTTGGACGAAAATACACTTGGTTTTGACTCTAAAGACTCAAAAAGACTCTTTTGGACAGATTTGGAACAAATAAGAAAGGGGGTTTTGATTTTGGACGAATTTAAAAGAAAACAAGTGACTTAAAACTTTAAAACAGATTTTGGACGAAAATAAGAAAAACTAATGGATGATGGGATAGCCAAGGGATACTTCTCCACACATGATACTTTCTAACATAAATTGATTTCCAGTTGCTTTTCCGATAAACCATGAACCTCAACACCCCAGATTAACCGTGAATTGCACTAATTAACCCTCAGATTTTCCTCACGTTATTGAATTGGATGATTGCATACGACAACTCAAAGCATTCCCCACAAGTTCCCTACATGAATTGCATAATAGAGATACAAGCAAGAATCATTAAGTTCTTTGAAAACCATAAGCATTGACGAAGCACTCGTTACTATGAATTGCATGAAACTTATGCCAAGAATTTACTTAACATGATTGTGAAAACAACCTTAACTACTTGTGAATATTAGTTTGTGACGATTATGTGAAACACCCTAATATTCTAGCCCCAAATTCAAGCATGCAAATTAAGTAGGCCTCCCTAATAAACATACAAGAATAAGTTATCCGTCAAACGGTTAAGTAAATTGCGTTCACAATTTATGAAATCACAACTGGACTTAATCAACTCATATTATAAATGTAATCATGGTTTCAAAGCATCCCTAGGCTAAAACGAGTTTAGCCTCTCATGTTCATGACAAAACAAAGCAACATAGATTTAAACATTAACAATAAAGGATAGATTACACCTAGAAACGTCCAACACTCCAACTTGAATGCACAAACGCCCAAGGCTTGGTCTTCCTTCTCCTCCTCCTTGCTAAGTCACGGCAAAGGGTCTATGGTGGTGTATGGAGGTTGGGATGGAGGTGTGGAGGTAGGGGAATGATGAATGGGTGGTTGTAAGGTCACGGCAAATGATGGTTGTGTTTATGAATGAATGATTGTTGTGTGAAGGGTGGTGGTGATTAAATGGCACGGCAAAAGAGTTTATATAGGCTAGTTTGGCACACTTAGTGAAGGAAAAGGATTGCCTAATCCCATTGGAAAAAGGTTAACTCAAGGCAGAAATCAAGTGGGATTTGGAATAGGAATTTCAGCTAGGATTTAGGGATTCTAGAAGGGAAGGTGCGGCACACATGTAGGGATGAGATAAGGTTTCTAGAATAGAAGGTTTAGGGCAGATTCCTAAACCTAAGGGGCCTAGGACATGTGATATAAGAGTAGGAAAAGGTTTTCAATTCCTAAACCTACTAGGAGGGGTGTCTTGCGGCATTGGTATGGATAAGTGTTCTAGAACTGAATTAGGTGTTTAAATGTGTAATTGATTCCCCCTAATTAGCTAGGTTTAAGCCCCTACCTGATTTGGATAGGATAGAATAGGATAATGTTAGAGATAGGATAGGATAAGGTTTGTAGGATAGGATAAGATAAGGTTGGATAAGGTTCCTTGTTTCTTGCTTCTTCCTTATCTTCATTGTATTAGGACTTCTTCCACCAGATTTGTAGCCTTTCCTAACTCTTCTAGTCTTCAATTTCGTCCATCCTCTTTGCTCCATGGTTAAGCTATCCAATCCATGCCCAAAAATGCTCCAAATAGCCTCAAAATGCACTTTATTGCTCCCTTTGCCATTAGAACCTAAAAACACACGAAAATAGCTTAAAAGACTAAAATAGATAGTAATTAAGTAACTAAATGCAAGGAAACAACATAACTAAGTAGCATAAATATGCTCCTATCAAATTCCCCCACACTTAGCTTTTGCAAGTCCTCGAGCAAAACGAAATAAATAAAACAAACTAAACACAATCTAAGCCTTCCAACCATTGCCTCAGGGATTTCCAACGAACATGACACATTATTGAACATCATTCCCATGGTTTTTAGCTTTCTTTATACTTCAACAAACACTTAATCATAGTTACCACTTATTAGTTCACATAGAATCAATTAAAACAATGTTTTGAATGTAGTAACATGCCTTAGAGAATTCCCTCAATTCCTCACTAGAATGCAGTCTATTTTCACACAGATTTTCTAACTTCACACCCTACACTAGTTATATGTGAGAAGATTGATGTAAATATGAAGACTAACACTCACATATGTTATATCAAAGAAAGCATCTTCTGGATTTACGACAATGACATGAATATGATCTCATGAATGGAATGCTACTACTTAGAACGAGAACCAGTGATTCCATATGCTCATACCAAATTCAAACTCCACATATTGAACACATAACATCAAGATAGAAGTTGAGGGTTGTAAGGAGGCTATGGTATTGGCTAACAAAGAAAGGTAAGGATAAACAAAAGTTCTTAAAGCAATAGTAAGCAAAGTAATGAATTTGACACTTAAACTCTCTTCAAATGGCCGAAATCAATTTGTACACACAAGGGAAGATTCATGCAACATTTAGGGTCAAATTCACTCTTTTGGACCCTTCCTTCAACAACCAACACTAGTGAGTTCATTCTCACTTATTTTTCAACTCTTTTTCTTTCTTTTCAACACTTTTCTATTTTCTTTTGATTTTTCCACGAAATTTTTTTTTCTTCTTTTCTTCTCTTTTTTTTTTTTTCTTTCTTTCTTTTTCATGCCCTATCATCTTCCCCCACACTCGTTTTCTGCCATATATTGACCAAAGGAGTTCACCCTAAGTCGTGCTTTACTATCCTTTAAGAACAAATGTATGGAAAGTCCTAATCTAGGCTAGGTGAGGATAATGTGGCTAACAACGAAAATAGGCTTTAAAAAGGCTCAAGAGGGTTAATCCTACAATACATATGAAAAGGGATAGGCTTTTTGGCTCTGGCTTGACTAACAACTTCATCTTATTGTATGTTATGCAATCAATACCATGCTTGGAATGAAATGGGCATGAGTTCTAGTATTTGGAACTATAATGAAATGCATTCTAAATAGCAACCAAGCAAAGAATGATGAGATCATGCAACGACTTTAGAAAACAAGAAATCATAGATTATACTCTCCAAAGAACGTTATAGGCTCAAGTCTCTCAAGGATGTAGCGTTAGTTTGAGTTTCTTCCTTCAAGCATGTTACAAAAACTGATTTTTTTCCTTTTGTGATTACATGTGAATTCATAAGCTATAACCATAACCAAGCATAAACCAAAGCACAAATCACTTCTAGCCATGTTTACAACATTCTTTAATAGTCATGCAATTAAAAACCAAATCCTCATCATTGTGTTGGAAGGTGACCTAAGACCCAAACAAACACACAAAAACAACTTAAAAACAACTCTTTTTGGGTTTTTCAAAACTATTTTGTAATTTTTTTGTAAATTTTTCGGATTTTCTGATCAAAAGACATAAAAACACTCCAAAACACTCTAAAAACACTTAAAAACAGTGTGAAACAACATTATAAGTGATAGGTGATAAAATCCCACGAAAATCATGTAAAATCATGCAAAAGCAATTTGTTTACCCCCCCACACTTAAATCAAACATTGTCCTCAATGTTTCACACAAAGACTCACATCCAAACAAACAACATAAACTAACTAACATGACAAAAGTAAAAATAATAAAGAGATAGAGATTGAGGAACGCAAATCTGATTTTGTAGCTTGAATTGGTGAATTGCCCACTTCCTCTCTCGTTGAATGCATGGGTTGCCTCCCAAGAAGCGCTTGCTTTAACGTCGTGCAGCCGGACGAACGTTCTTCTTATCCTCACTTGGAGCCCACGGCATGGAATGGAATGTCCTCCACAACTTGCCCTTCAACACTTTCGTAATATGGCTCTATGAATGGGAGGGGATAGTGATCCTCCCTAATGGTGGTATTTTGGTTCCGGAAGTCCATGTAAATGCTCCCACCACCTTGAAATCGATTTGGAACCTGCACCAAATAAGGTAACAACCTATTAGTTGAAATGGGAATTGGAATTGGGATTGGAGACTTACAAGGATGTTGTGGCAATGCCCCTAGGGCAGCCACCATCTCGCCAATTGTATCCTTAGGTACGGCCAGATTGGGTGTTTGTAGGGCAATGACGTGCTTCTTATGCTTCCCTCCAATTCCTTCCTCGATGGTGGTTCTAGACGCATCCTTCTTGATAGGTGTTGAACGTTCCTGCCCTATATTTTTAATTGTACCAATGGCAAAACAAGAACGAACATCATTAGGATTCTCAATGGATTCAGAAACTTTAAAGTTAATCGTATCACCACCAAACTCCATAGTTAAGGCTCCCTTGGCCACATCAATCTTGGTGTGGGCTGTTTTCATGAAAGGTCGTCCAAGTAAGAGTGGCGATGGTGGAGAGTGGGTTGAATCCTCCATGTCAAGCACATAGAAATCTGCAGGAAAAATCAAGTGGTCTACCTGCACCAAAACATCTTCCAAAACTCCTCTTGGGTATGCATTAGATCGATCGGCTAATTGAATAATAACACCATCATTTTTAAGCTCTCCTAGATTCATAGATGCATAAACAGAGTATGACATGACATTAATTGATGCACCTAAATCTAGCATAGCATGCTCGAACCTTGTATTACCAATTACACAAGGGATAGTGAAACTACCTGGATCTTTGCATTTAGGTGGCAGCTTTCTTTGCAACATTGCAGAGACATTCTCACTTACATGTACCACCTCCTTCTCCCGAATCCGTTTCCTTGTTGTACAAATCTTTCTTAAAAACTTAGCGTACTTCGGAATTTGCTTTATTGCATCAAGGAGCGGGATATTGACATGCACATTCCTAAACGTCTCCAGGATGTCTTTTTCATCCTCCTCCTTCTTTGTTTGCAAAAATCTGTGAGGAAAAGGAACATTGGGTGGAACGGGGTTAGAATTAATCAAATTTGAACCCAACTTACCTTTGGTGGCCGAATGGGATGCATTGGATGAAGTAGTGTCCTTAGGTGCTTGCGGCAAAGGGGATTGTGTCCTTGCCGTGGGCTTGTTTGCAGCCTCCTCTTCATGTTGCAACGTCTCGTCTTCATTAGGACTTGTTTTGGATGGTGTGGATGTAATGCCAACTTCTTTTCCATTCCTCAAGGTGATTGCGTTGGCCGTTTCGAACCCTCCCTTTGGATTGACAATGGTTGAGCTTGGGAGCTTGCCTTGGTCTCGGAATTGTCCCATAAACTCCGCAATGTGCCCTATTTGCTTCTCTAAGTGGTCCATCCTTTTGTCTTGGTTTTGCATTGCCTTTTCGTGGTTTTGCAATACCTTTTCTTGGTTTTGCAATACTTTGTTTTGATTTTCTTGCCCCTGAGACAAACTAGTAAGTAACTTAAGAATCGTAGCATTATCTAAAGACGTACCTTGATGGTTTTGGGCGGATTGGGGTTGGGTTTGGTCTTGGCTGTGGGTGTTGGTGTAAAACCCCGGGGGTTGCTGCCTAAAGCCTCCTTGTTGGTAAAGTTGTTGAGGCTCCCTCCACTTGAAGTTTGGATGGTCTCTCCAACCCGGATTGTATGTATTGGAATATGGATCATTCCTTGGTTGATTTTGGCTTGGAAACCCAATGGTGTTTGCACTCTCCCACCCACCATTCTCAATCAATTGAGGGCACTTTTCCGAATGATAACCTTGAATAGAACATACGCCACATACAATTGGACCTTGGATCCTCATTCATTCGGCCATCTGAGACACAAGAGAAGTAAGATGAGCTAATTGAGTTTGAAGATCGGATTGAGAACTTACCTCATTCACTTATTGCCGTGGGGGGTCTTTTTGCCCAATTCCTTCGTATTGTTGTGCATTGAGAGCTCGGTTTGCAATGAGGTTCTTGGCTGCCATAGGGGTTTTATGCACCAACGCTCCTCTCGCCGAAGCATCAAGCATTTGTCTTTCAATGGGAAGAAGACCTTCATAGAAGTATTGAATTAGAAGCTCCTCCTTCATTTGATGTTGAGGACATGATGCAACAAGAGTTTTAAAACGCTCATAGTATGTTGGAAAAGACTCCCCTTGACTTTGTTGAATTCCGCTAATCTTCTTTCTCAAGAGAATGACTCTTGAAGTAGGAAAAAACTTTTCAAGAAACGCCCTCTTCATGCTCTCCCAAGAAGTGACAGTTCCGGGTGCTAACTTGTATAACCAATCCTTGGCCTTCTCCAAAAGTGAGAACGGGAAAGCCTTCATCTTCAAAATGCTACCATCAACGTTAACTGGAGTCATGCTCCAACACACCACCTCGAACTCCTTCAAATGCTTGTTGGGATCCTTCATAGACAGTCCATGGAACTTTGGAATGTGGTGCAACAAGCTTGACTTCAATTCAAATTCGTCGATCTTGTCTTGAGCCGCCCTTGGGTATTGGATGCACAAGGGTGCGGCATTGGCCAATCCCGAAGCGGAAAGCTCCTTGATTGTTCGGTTGTCCGCTGCCATGTCTTCTTCACCCACTCTTGCCGTGGGTTCCTCTTCTTCAAATTCAGAAACGGACTCGGAACTTTCACTTGATTCGCTAGGTTCTGGGTTCTTTCTCTTTCGTCTCAACTCTCGCTCGAAATCGTCGTCAAAGTCCAAGATATGTTCACGAATCGGATGAAAACTCCGAGTCATAAACTAGTACCTAAAACAAGAAACAAAACAAGATTAAGAATCTGGAATAAAATAAAACAAATGAAAATAAAACAATCCAAGGGATTAGCAAAGTTGCTAATCCCCGGCAACGGTGCCAAAAATTTTGATGTGATAAAAGATAGCACTCAAATTAAACCCTCTTTTTGACAATTGTAGTATAGATATAAGTAGGGATCGTTCTAGGCCGGGGATTAGGAGGGATTGCTAATCTAATGAAAATTGACTCAAAGATGTAAAAATATGTTTTAAAACACTTTAAATAGACTCACAAGACTCTTACTAACTTATATGACTCAAAACAAACTTTAAAGACTCAAAACAACCAAAAACAACCAAAAAGACTCAATTTAGACTCTAGGACTTAATTTGGACGAAAATACACTTGGTTTTGACTCTAAAGACTCAAAAAGACTCTTTTGGACAGATTTGGAACAAATAAGAAAGGGGGTTTTGATTTTGGACGAATTTAAAAGAAAACAAGTGACTTAAAACTTTAAAACAGATTTTGGACGCAAATAAGAAAAACTAATGGATGATGGGATAGCCAAGGGATACTTCTCCACACATGATACTTTCTAACATAAATTGATTTCCAGTTGCTTTTCCGATAAACCATGAACCTCAACACCCCAGATTAACCGTGAATTGCACTAATTAACCCTCAGATTTTCCTCACGTTATTGAATTGGATGATTGCATACGACAACTCAAAGCATTCCCCACAAGTTCCCTACATGAATTGCATAATAGAGATACAAGCAAGAATCATTAAGTTCTTTGAAAACCATAAGCATTGACGAAGCACTCGTTACTATGAATTGCATGAAACTTATGCCAAGAATTTACTTAACATGATTGTGAAAACAACCTTAACTACTTGTGAATATTAGTTTGTGACGATTATGTGAAACACCCTAATATTCTAGCCCCAAATTCAAGCATGCAAATTAAGTAGGCCTCCCTAATAAACATACAAGAATAAGTTATCCGTCAAACGGTTAAGTAAATTGCGTTCACAATTTATGAAATCACAACTGGACTTAATCAACTCATATTATAAATGTAATCATGGTTTCAAAGCATCCCTAGGCTAAAACGAGTTTAGCCTCTCATGTTCATGACAAAACAAAGCAACATAGATTTAAACATTAACAATAAAGTATAGATTACACCTAGAAACGTCCAACACTCCAACTTGAATGCACAAACGCCCAAGGCTTGGTCTTCCTTCTCCTCCTCCTTGCTAAGTCACGGCAAAGGGTCTATGGTGGTGTATGGAGGTTGGGATGGAGGTGTGGAGGTAGGGGAATGATGAATGGGTGGTTGTAAGGTCACGGCAAAGGATGGTTGTGTTTATGAATGAATGATTGTTGTGTGAAGGGTGGTGGTGATTAAATGGCACGGCAAAGGAGTTTATATAGGCTAGTTTGGCACACTTAGTGAAGGAAAATGATTGCCTAATCCCATTGGAAAAAGGTTAACTCAAGGCAGAAATCAAGTGGGATTTGGAATAGGAATTTCGGCTAGGATTTAGGGATTCTAGAAGGGAAGGTGCGGCACACATGTAGGGATGAGATAAGGTTTCTAGAATAGAAGGTTTAGGGCAGATTCCTAAACCTAAGGGGCCTAGGACATGTGATATAAGAGTAGGAAAAGGTTTTCAATTCCTAAACCTACTAGGAGGGGTGTCTTGCGGCATTGGTATGGATAAGTGTTCTAGAACTGAATTGGGTGTTTAAATGTGTAATTGATTCCCCCTAATTAGCTAGGTTTAAGCCCCCACCTGATTTGGATAGGATAGAATAGGATAATGTTAGAGATAGGATAGGATAAGGTTTCTAGGATAAGATAAGATAAGGTTGGATAAGGTTCCTTGTTTCTTGCTTCTTCCTTATCTTCATTGTATTAGGACTTCTTCCACCAGATTTGTAGCCTTTCCTAACTCTTCTAGTCTTCAATTTCGTCCATCCTCTTTGCTCCATGGTTAAGCTATCCAATCCATGCCCAAAAATGCTCCAAATAGCCTCAAAATGCACTTTATTGCTCCCTTTGCCATTAGAACCTAAAAACACACGAAAATAGCTTAAAAGACTAAAATAGATAGTAATTAAGTAACTAAATGCAAGGAAACAACATAACTAAGTAGCATAAATATGCTCCTATCAACCAACATGCAAACACTAGACTGATGTTGAAGACATCTTCCGCTACCTTAAGGTTACTACAAATATGGGCTTGTGATCCGTGCAAGGTACGTTCTCAAACAGGTTATGTCTTTACCATTTGAGGCACTGCAAACTTTTGAAGGTCAACTAAACAGACCTTAGTTGCCACTTCGTCTAACCATGCTGAAATTCTCGCCTTACATGAAGCAACTCGGGATTGCTTTTGGTTGAGAGCAGTTATGGGCCATATTCAAAGCTCATGCAATCTTTACTTTATTGTTGATGTCCCGACGACGATCTATGAAGACAATGCAGCATGCATTGAACATCTTAAGAAAGGTTACATCAACGTAGACAACACCAAGCACATTGCGCCAAAGTTCTTCTTCTAACATCAACAACAAAAGCATCAGAAGATTGAAGTCACGCAAATCCGTTCACAGGACAATCTGGCCGACCTCTTCACCAAATCACTACTGAAGGCAACATTTTAGAAACTTGTTCAAGGAATTGGTATGCGTAAACTTTCTGAGTTGTAACATTGCTAGTCTTTTTGGAGTTATAACAAACTCAGGGGAGTATCTTGAAGTATACTTGCTTGATCTTGATGTACTCTTTTTCCCTACGATTAAGAGCATTTTTCCCATTGAGTTTTTCCTACCTAACGAGGTTTTGACGAGGCACCAACTTGGGTTGATCATATCCCTGATGACGTCTTGTAGACATTTCATTTGACTTTGCATTTCTCACGCACTTTTCCCTAGACTATGGATTTGTCCCTACTCGGGTTTTTACCATAGCCATAGGGTTTTTTTTGTGAGACTTACTTCTTTATGCAAGTTCCTACCTTACTGAGAATAGTGTGTTCCCAAAATCAGTGCCGACGAGTCGACTTCCTCAACCTCTACATGATGTCGAATCTACTTGCGTATTTACACACTCAGCGGGGAATGTTGTAAACTTCTAGTTTAAGTGTGATTGTGTAAATCCTATATTATATTTGATCCTAGTTATGTTTCCTTATTAGGACTTGTATTTCTTGGAGGAGAATGATTTATTCTCCCTCTTATTACTATAAATAAAAGCACTGCGTAGGGGGAATAACAGACATTCTCTACACAACCCTACAAACACATCTCTCTATATTCTCTCTTTGTGCCTTCGGCCCCCCTTCCTTTGTCAGTTAAATATAGGCCACAACAACAAACTAACAATAATAAAGGACGCATGGCTACTATTATTATATTTATATATTGTGCCGTATAAAATACCCTACGGTATTACAGGAAATTTACTTTTGTTAATTTTTTTTGCTTTGGCTTTTGAACTGGTAACTCGCTCTGCAAAAAAAAAAATGACTAGTACTTAATAATATGATACTCCCACCTTGACATTTCTATGAAGATCTCTTATTGGTATACTATTGGGGTTGCTTAATCCGTCACTTGTTTTTCTTATGTCTAGTTTATTATTATTATTACTTCAAATCTATTTTGTGATCTGACAGGTTCAGCAGTTACAATCAAGTGTAATAACAATACAATCAAGTGTAATAACAAAACAATATAAATGATCTTGAAATTTTCTCACAATTTTAATATAGGAGAAAAATGAGATCTTGTACGTGCTTATAAGAAAGTTAAGTTACTTTTCATACTACCAATTATGACTTGTTTGGAAATGCTTTTAAAATGACTGAAAACACTTTTATAGGAAATGTTTTTAGATTCTAAAAGCACTTGAAGTACTTCTTGCAAAAAGCACATAATTGAGCATTCTTGCATGAAACACTATAAGACTGGTATATGTACTTTTCCAAGATTCACTTGTGTTTTTACTATGATTGGTTTCAAAAATATTTCACTAAAATCGTTTTCAGCTATTGTTAAAGCATTTCTAAATGAGCTTTATTTTTATAAGTGAAATCTCATATTCCTTCACAGTATGAATCTTACATAGAAGAAAAAAGAGATTTTGTATGTGCTAATAAAGAGTAGGTTGACACTATTACAATAATTTGTAAGAAGAAAAACTTTCAAACCTAAAACACATGATTAGAAATCCAACATTCTATTGATTAAAATAGTGAATTATATGCAAAATGATAATACATAATTTCTTAGTATCCACTGATAATTTTATTAAAATAAAGGGCAGGTATCATCATTATATCTCACGTAAATCAAAATTAAAGGAAGAAAACCTGCCGACTTTATGGAAAGTGATGAATCGCATAGTTGAGGAGACTGATATCTTCTGTTCAATTAAGTTGGAAATATTTTGCGTGATCGATTTTCTGGTTGTGGGATCCCATAGATGGTAGTCCCAGTTCAATACGTATCCTATGTCCTTATCAGCTTGTCAGCATTACTACATGTGAAAGTTGTGTGGCATTTATTTAATTAGTCCCCAAATGTACAGTTATCTTTTAATTAAACTAACAAGTTAATGATTAAATCCTTAAAAAATAAAAAAAATAACAATTCACTGAGGTCACGTCACTGAATTTTAGCCAGCTCTGTATTGTAGCTATTGCTACTGAGGTCACTTCCTATGTCACCGTTCCAGTTAAAAAACCTCATCACATCAAAATCTTGAAACCCTAGCCACGGCAGAGATTTTATTTCCCCAATTGAACTTATCTTTTTTTTTTTTTTTTTTTTTTTTTTTCTGGTTTTACGTTTTACTTTTTAAATTGAGGGGGAGGGATGCTATAAATAAAGTCGACCAATAAAATGCAAGCTGGAATATAGAGAATACAGAAAGAGATTTGGAGCTTTAAACATGGATTATATTCCTTCCAATATACTCCAATTTGACCAAGCTTCACAACATGCTGATGACTTGTTCCAAGTTTCTACCTTTTCCTACATAGAGAGCACAATCCAAGACAATCAAGCAGTCCCGCCGACTCTATCTCAGGATGGTCGTAATCTCACTTGGAGGCCAAGCTCCGGCCGCGGAAAGCGGAAGGCATCATCGTCGTCCATCAGTTTTAGTGAAATTGATGATAAAAAACCAAAGGGCAACAAGAAAGTCATACATAGAGATATTGAACGACAAAGAAGACAAGAAATGGGCACCCTTTATGCATCTCTTCGATCTCAACTCCCCCTTGAATATCTCAAGGTAAAATGGTTAAAATTTTGTCTGATAACTAAGAAGATGAATTTCTAGTACAGTTTGAACCAAATTTCGATCTCAACTCCCCCTTGAATAATGTCAAATTCTGACACACACACATACACAATTGTGAACCAGCATCATACGTTTAAAGCACATGGCATAGTACCCATGAATTATTTCTGATTGAATCTATGATAACTTAACATGTTAGACTATCCGATTAAACACTAGCTACTACTTTATTTTCTATGATTATATGTCAAATTTGATATACAATTACACATTAGAAATATAGATTCAGATTCAGGCATGATTTCATTAATCAAACCATGCTTCTTGATGCATAATTTGATAACACAACATGTTAGAGTATGTATTTGTCTTATCAATCCTCTTGTTTGGTGTTTTGGCTTTGTTGACTTGCATCCTTATCATGGTATTCAATTGCTTCAGGGTAAGAGGTCTATATCTGATCATGTGCACCAGGCAGGAAATTATATTAAGCATCTACAAAACAATGTCCAAGAACTGCATAATAAGAGGAATCAATTGAAAAGGTCGTGCAATATTTTATGCTCTGCCGGTACCAAAAATACACAGTGCAAAATGCAACATTCTGTAATAATTGTTAGACCTTGTAGAGTAGGAATGGAAGTTGTTGTGAATACTCCCTTGAAACAAGGGCTTCCCCTTTCTAGAGTACTCGAAATTCTGGTCGGAGAAGGACTTAGCACGGTCAGCTGCATCTCAACCGAAGTAAATGAAAGGTCGATTTATACAACTGAATCTGAGGTATTGTAATCAATCCCATGATATCAACTTTAGTTAGGGATTTACTTTCCTTCCCTTTTTTTCATGGCTACCCAAATATCTCGAATATTGCCAAAGTAACTATAGGTTTTTTAGTAAGAAATCTGGCAAATTCCTAGCAAAATGCATATACATGTTTGTAATCTTTTTTGACTAAGATAGTTCTTCCTATGTAATTGTTACTTAAAATTGACTCACCAAACAACATTCCATGTGAAATATGTATGAGATGAAAAACATAAAACAAATCCAATCAAACAAATTTGAAGCAAGCAATCAAAATTCTCCCCCTTAGTTTCATACATCAACCTACTATCTATGTAATCAATACATTAGTCACTGATTTTGCTTGACGTTTTGGAGACGAAAGCACGAGAGACAAAGTACTATGACTGAACAATTACATATATAGGAATAACTATCTAATTAGAAGATTATAAATACATGCGTTTTGCTAGAAATTGCAAATTTCGTACTAAGAAACTGTTAAACAAAATGTTTATGTTCCCAAATTGTTAGTTTTAGTCACATTGGCAAAAATCAATATGACCAATGGTTTTAGATTCATCTATAATCTGGCAACATAAAATATATTCTGTTTGCTAAATCCACAATTAGTCCTGTTCATATTTAGTGGGCATATATACACAGGTAAGTGATGGGAGTATCATTGATATGTCCGAACTACAACAGAGATTGACAAGATCTTTTGATCAAGCCTGGCTTCAACTAAGGTGCTGGAGGATTTGATTATATATATCCTTTGTAAAAGTTTGGTGAGCTGTGTTTGTATCCCTGGCCGGCCCTATTGATATTCGACCTCCTGGCATTTAATATGACCAGCTACTACTGGAAATGTGATTAAGCTATTGTGTTCATCAATGACTAATGAGGAAAAAGCTACGGGATGGTGATCCCATAAAACAATATTATGGTTGTAACATCACGTACACAGTGTGTAAAATAAGAAAGGTAGGGTTGGCGTTGGTCTGGGCTTCTGCCCCTTATCGTGAGGAAATGGAACTGACTTCGATGTGCTAAGTCCAATTCCGGAGTTTTATTGATGTGTGCCATAGCTCAAGTGTATTTTGTTCGGATCATGTACAGCTTTCATTTTTATGTAGTTTCTTTTGCCAGTTCAACTGAGTTAGTACATGTATGTTTAATTACATTTAGCAACATATATCTACATGTAAAAGATCTGTAGACTCGACGCATACAGTTGAATAAGATGTTGATGATCTTGAGATTAGTAAGATGCAGCTCCAGCAACGATTTCATGAACATGTTCTTTGTTATCAAAAATATATAAGGTAACATTTCTCTTCCATATATAATTTTCTTAATTTTTTATTGATTTATTAAATTGATTCTTGGTGTAACATTGTGTATTAATCTCAAATGATGAAAGAATTGAGTTTTTGGTTGCCAATAATATTACGATCTAGTAATATTATAAAAATTGACAATATTAAACCTAGGCTACCAGATACACTGATATTCATGACAACTAATATTTAACTAGAATTGATTTATATATGTTCCATGATGAAGTTGTGAGAGGAAGTGAAGAGAGAGAGAGATTGACAAAAAAAGTTGGTTCTTCCTCGTTTATGGGTAGTGGATTGGGGGAGTCGCCAGGGTTTAGGAAGCTTTGAGGAATTCGCAGCATAATATTCCTCTTTTTTTTTTTTTCCCTTTTTTTTTTTAATTCTTCCCGTGTGTTTTTATTAAGTTGTGCCATAATTTTATTTTAGCAATGTTTCTAATAAAAGAATGTCATTAAAAGAATTACTAAGTGTCATAAAAGCTCTATTTTGTAGTAGTAGCAGAAAAATAGTTGGGTTCGGAAGTGATACAATAATAAATTTGTGTACAAAACTATTTTAGTATGTAGATCCAACATTGCATAAAATATTTTATTATTTTATACTGTTTAGTCTAAGTCAAGTTAATCCATATTAGTCCATAAAGTATGTCCAAGTCTGAACTAGTGTGTAACAAACGGGACCTTAGTGGCAGCAAGAATCACAATACCTAATTATATACCATGATATATAGATAGAGAGAAGTTGCAAACATGCAAGCATTAAATTAATACTAACTGTGTTTGTTAACAGAGTAAAAAAGCAATCACGGAATCAGAACACATAAAAGATACCATGCATCACTCAAGTATCCAGGGTGGTTGGTGCAGTCCGAACCGTAACCCCTAAGAGCAACTCCACCCCTAAAGACTTTGCGCCAGCATTCAGCCCATTTATCAACTTAATTGAACAGTAATAGACCCAATGAACAGTAATAGGCCAAAGCATCTCCACCCCAAAAAAAATGTGATGGCACCCAGTCAAAAAATGCACTGGCATAAACGATCTCCACCCCTACAAAATGCGCTGGCATCCAGTCCATTTAAAATATTAAATAAATTTTTTATAAAATAATAAAAAAAAAATAGTTTTAATTTCGGATATGATTTTTAACCAATCTCGTCACGCCATGTGTCATTATCCGAACGTACTATTTTTTGAATATATTTCCGCTAAGATTTTCAACCAATCCCGACAACCCATGCGTCACTTCCTGTCACTTCCTGTTTACAATAATTTAGGCAAGATTTCGATAAGATTTTTAATCAATCTCGTCACGCCACGTGTCATTATCCGAACGTACTATTTTTTGAATAGATTTCCGCTAAGATTTTCAACCAATCCCGACATGCCACGTGTCACTTCCTATTTACAATAATTTAGCCAAGATTTCGATAAGATTTTCAACCAATCACGTAGTGCCACGTGACATTGTCCAGAACCTCATCTTCTTTTTTTTTGTCCATATAAACCCTACATCCCTACATCCATCCTCACACTAAACTCAATCCTTTTTTTTAGCTTAGAATTCTTCTTTATCGTTTTCAAATCTTGAGTTCTTACAATGTCTTCTTCAAGGATAGCGTATAAATAATTGCAAGAGCAGTAGAAAAGGTTGTTGGCACAACAGGAAGAATTGGTCAATCTTGACCAAGGTGGAGGTGGAGATGAGGCCTTCGCAATGGAGGAGGATGAGGATGATCACCATAGAAGGCGGAGGGCCTCACATTCCCGCCGTATCATGGAAGCTATGGGTCAGATAGCCAAATCCAGACGTGCGGCAAACATCGATAGAAGAAGGGAAAGACGAGGTAAAGATCTCTTGGAAGATTATTTTATTCCCAACAGCATTTTCCCTGATCATGTTTTTAGATGTCGTTTTAGAATGCAATGAAGTTTGTTCGCTAAAATCATGAGTGATGTTGCAACCATGATCCATATTTTGTGCAAAAAGAGGATGCTTTTCATGTTCTAGGTCTTCTTCCTGAGCAAAAAATTACGGCTGCCTTGCGAATGCTTGCATATGGAGCATATGCAGATCAAGTGGATGAGATCGCAAGGATGGGAAAAACAACAGTTCTGGAGTCCTTGATGCGGTTTTGCTCTGCAATTGAAGCCCTCTACACCAATGAGTACCTTCGGCAACCCATGACAAGGGACATGCGAAGGCTTCTGAGGAAGGGTGAGATGCGAGGCTTCCCTGGCATGATTGGAAGCATCAACTGCATGCACTGGACATGGAAAAACTGTCCAAGTGCGTGGCAAGGAGCTTATGGCGACAGAAAATGAGCCAAAAGCATCATTCTAGAAGCGGTGGCTTCTTTTGATACATGGATTTGACATGCTTTTATTGGTGTTCCAGGAGCTCAGAATGACCTAAATGTCCTTGCCCAATCTCCAGTGTTTGACGAACTGCTACAAGGGCGTGGGCCGAGATGCACATATTGGGTTAATGGTAATAAATACGAGGGACCATACTACCTTGCAGATGGTATTTACCCAAGGTGGTCAACATTTGTCAAAACAGTGCCACACCCGTAGAGTGAAAAAGAGAAACACTTCGCAAAGTGTCAAGAAGGGTGTAGGAAGGATGTCGAGCGTTGTTTTGGTATCCTGCAAGCTCGTTGGGCCATTGTCAGGGCTGCAGCTAGAATGTTTGATGTCGAGGCTCTTCGATCCATCATGATGACGTGTATTATTCTGCACAACATGATTGTTGAAGACGAGCATGATTATGATGCCATCGATGAATACGAGCTGGATCCGATGAACAACTCAAGAACACAAATCTACCATGCTCATGACCGGACCGAAGATCCCGTGCAACACGAGCCATTGGAAAGGAATGGACGTTACAATGAATTGATCGTTCAACGATACACTTCATTGCAAGAGCCATACTGGCACATAGCCCGCCAGAATGACTTGATTGACCATCAGTGGAGATTGCACGAAGGCGAAGATAATTAAAATAAGGCTTGTGGTTGAAGAATAAAGTGTATTATTTTTTAAGTAATCTTATTTAGTGTGTTTTTTTTTTTTTAAAGTTTAAATGGTGAGGTTATGTAATTTTATTTGTTGTTTTTTTTTAAATGTTTATTTGGTGAGTTTATGTAATCTTATTCAAATATTTAAATAAAGTACAAAAATTACATAAGAAATTAAATAAAGTTCTAAAAATAAATAAGAAATTAAATAAAGCTCTAAAAGTAAATAAGAAATTACATAAGAAATTAAATAAAGTTCTACAAGTAAATAAGAAATTACATAAGAAATTAAATAAAGTTCTAAAAGTAAATAAGAAATTAAATAAAGTTCTAAAAATAAATAAGAAATTACATAAGAAATTAAATAAAGTTCTAAAAATAAATAAGAAATTACATAAGAAATTAAATAAAGTAGTACAAATAAATGCAAAATTATACAAAGTCTGTGGAGTTAGGATATGTGGTGCTAGGATCTTGGTTGCTAGGATTTCTGTAGCTGGAACCCCCTTGACTTGTTTCGGCATCTCTTGCACGCCTCCTTCGCACCACATCTCTTTTTTCTGATGTCCAAAAATATTTTGAATTCGGAGATAGTCCTACTAGAGACTTGTCCATTGTGTCACGATCTGTTTGAGCCATCCTTTCTTCTCTAAGCATCTCATTCTCTCGATGAAGTGCTTCTCTAATCATCTCGTTCTCTCAATTAACTATTTCTCTTTGTCTCTTAGCCGCCGCATCACGAGCCTCAGTAGCTGCAATAATTGCTGCCATAGCAGTAGCTTTTTCCTCATCTCTAGCCTTTTCCCATGCCATGTTCAGTTCACCTTGACGAGTAAGTTCCTCCATATATTTAGTGTAGTCATTTTTGGAAGAACTACCTTTTTTCTTTGATGCCTTTTTACCTTGAGGCCTAAGGGACTAACGAGTCGGTTGGGTCTTTGGCACTTGTTCAGGCGTCCCTTCAGTGTCTTCAAATGTGTTGGCTTCTTGTTCGGTTGTGTCTGCTTCTGGCGAACTGTGTAGACCCATACCGTGCATGACAACTTCTGGACCGGTTGCCACAATTTTGTATCTAGGGCAATCTTTGACAATTTGCCAACATTCCCATTTGTTGAATGATTTGTTATGGTTCTTTGCATTGTAGAATGCTTGTGCTTGTAGTGTCTATAAAAATGTGGGATAAGATAGTATTAAAAAATACGGGTGTAACACAAATAAATAAATTAAAATATTGATGGACGTGGAATGCATATAAATTACATAAGAAATTACATAGAAATTACATAAAATATTGATGGGCGTGGAATGCATATTACATAAAAATTACATAAGAAATTAAATAAATTAAAATATTGATGTGGGTGAAATGCATATAAAAGTCAAATTTTTTAGTCCAAAAACAGCTTTTCTACTCTAACCGTTCTACCCTAAAATTTTAGCCTGAGATTATTAAAGAATGAACTTAGGCTATTTTTTTTGTTAAATTAATTTTTTTTTAAAAAAAATAAATATGTAGACTATCGTAAATTAATTTTATGAACATTTTAATCTAAAAAAATTTAAATTCCGATAAATATTGGGTAGAGTCCACTCTGATTTATGGGCTAAATTTCGGGGGGAATTTGGCATTGGTTTAGCATTTAGCATTTAGTTCAAAATTTCCCCTTGGGTTGGAGTGGGTTTGAGGGGAAATTTTGGGGGGTAATTTGGCTTTTAGCCCACTATTGAAGTTGGTCTAAAAATCGGGAATCATTGTAGTGATAGTCCACAGTGTCCTTCTCAATCTTCCATATCCACGCAATGATCATTTGATGATTGTTTATTTATTTTTATTATTTTAATAAAAAACGATGGCTTTATAGAAATTATGTTTGGAATATGAATAAAAATAAGGTTTGCTATGGGGCCTATTCATTTTTATTTATGCAAAAGTTGCACAAATACGGCTCCCCAATGTCGAAACCCAAATTAGGGCTCGGACGACCATCTCATTTCACTCCAACATGTTTGACGCCTCGAACAGAAATCTCTTCAAAGCACGTTGCCATGCAGACGACCAAATCTGAGAATATATCGCCTCTGTAAATGGCTATACACACATCATCTGACACATTGATATCACCACCGCAATTGTGTGAACCACCACAAGACATATCTGAAGACCACCAATAAGGAATTTTGCCAAATGACTGATCTATCCGTGCTCCAACTTAGCAATATGATTAAGGTTGCTCATTCTCCAATTCCTATAATAGAGGCAGAGACCTTCAAGTTGCAGACCTTCCTCTAATTCAATCTCTATGATAAAACAAAACCTTGAGTGTTTCTTCAACCAAACCCACTTTTTTTTTCAGCACAAATCCAATTACTCTTCACAAAACTATCTTAGCTCTTCAACTACAATCTCAAAAACTTCCTCTAAAGCAAACACTTGCCTACGATCCTTCAGATCTAAAACTTTTATTACATTGCCACCCCATTGCATGATTCAGTTGATGTACAATTCCAACCACCCTAATTCCCTATTAGAGACGTATGTTTTGCACTAAGTTCAATCCGACACCAGTCATGTCAATGAACTGGTACGTTGCTGTCCTTATCATGAAACCACCCTTATTGCATTGCATTAGTTTATAGTAGTGCATGGATCATATATGATTCCCAACGATCTTCTTCTCTGGACTGGGAACAAAAAATGCGTCCGCTAAGCAAGCCCCCACTTCTCCAAGATAGCAACATTGCAAACATATCTAGCCGTCCTATTAATAATTGTTACAACAGCACAAAAGCTATGAAAAATATGTTTGCAATGGTACCTAATGAACAATTTCATTACTCATTATTGGATTTTTTAAGGATCAAAATATGTGGTCGGTACCAATTTTCTTCTCTCCTATCTTTTTATTTTTTATTATATATATATATATATATATATATATTTTTTTTTTTCATTCGGTTTCTTCTCTCCTATCTTAATTGATTGTAATCATAAGAAGGATTGTGTGCTTTAGCATGTTCATCATTCTTTTATACTGGTAGAAGTGCATACCCCCACCACGTGAGACCCCTTATGCTTAAACAATGCATGTGACCCACTCACTCTTATCTACTTTCCATCCAATTCTTTCAAATATTTTATTTCACTAACCTAAATTTAATTTGGACAAGAAAATTTAAGAGTATAATAAATAAATAAATAATGGCTAGGAGAGCGCTAGGGTTAGATATTGCGGCATCGGCCGTCAGGATTTCTGGGCGTTTTCGAGGCAGTGGTTCGGCTGGTAATCAAGGCAACAATCTGGGTACGCCAAGGGTGGATGTTTTCCAGAATAGTAAGGTTAGTGGGGGGTTTTTTCTGCGAGTTCTTGCGGAGCACTGTGCAAGCTGTGTATAGGGAGATGGACGATATGGTTACGAAGTTTGCAGAAGGTTTGGACCTCACGACTGAGGAACAGAGGGTTGTGGTGATCAACGATCATGAAAGCGCTCTTCTCAGGACCAACAAGGTCTTCTTGGTGGGGAGGGTGCTTACACGAAAGGCCTTCAACAAGGATAGGTTCAAACGTCAAATGTTGAATCTTTGGCGTCCGAAGACAAGAGTTACGATAGTTGAATTAGACGATGGGTTGTTTTCGTTTGGTTTTGACAATCGTTGGGAAAGGGCGATGGTGCAAAAAGAGGGCCCATGGTTGTACGATAGTGCCTTGTTAATGTTGCAGAGGGGGACAGTTTGGTGAATCCAGCAAGTATTCCGCTAGTGTCTCAGGAGTTCTGGGTTCAAGTCAAGGGTCAACCCTGGCTTATATGACTCAACATATAGGTCAGTTTATTTGGAATCAGATTGGAGATCATGTTTTAACTGATCAGATAAGGAAAGGTGAGCTCTTGGGTAGCATTCTGCGTATTAGAGTTGCACTGAATATTGCTACACCGCTTCGCCGAAGTCTGTATTGTCCATACAGGGCACGGAGGTCCGGGTTGAGTTGCGGTATGAGAAGCTACCAATAACATGCGTTTTATGTGGGCTTCTTGGTCATATGGAAGAGCACTGCGTACAGTTCAAGGGGGAAAACGATGATGATTTCTCGAAGCCATATGGCAGTTGGTTCCAGGACGATATTTTGGGAGATAATTATCGTAAGCCACAAGGTAAGAGGTTTGGGTTGGAGCCGTCGCATGGCTAGTCTATGAAAGCCCCAATGCACGTCGAGGAGGTCGACAGTACGAATAATTATGAAGGGGAGGTCTAGGCCGCGATGGAGGAAGCTGCGTCGGTGGCTATAGAGTCACGGTCAAACGGTGATGGACTAAGAGGGGAACATGAGGATGATAGTATTAATGACACCATTAATTTGCCAGATTTGAATGTTGCCATTACTTTTGAAGGGATGATGATTGATGCTATGGCAATTATTCCTTTTCAGCCAACTCCTACAAATCAGGAACTACGTGGGTTGACTTTATTTGGATTTGATTTAAATGCCCCACCAGCTAGGGGTGGGGAGCGTATTCTGGTTCATTCTTCTATTGCAACGGTAGGGGCAGGTAATACAATTGGGAAGGGCCTCATTGGGCCTCGCAACAGTGAGGTGGTTGTATTGGGCCTTCATGTGGAAACGGTGGAATACAACTTGGGCCACGCATAGACTGGTGTTGGTTCGGGCTATCCGTAGCGAGAGATGTTGGGACTAAGATCGGACCCATTTAATTTAATGCCTATTATTGAGCATATCCAGAGGGGTAAAAGGAATAAATTTAGAAGGGAGAACTGGTGGATGGTGTTAATTCCAGCAGAGTGCAGGCCAATGTAAGGTGGGGTGGTGGTGCGCCGCTACCTGAACTCGGAAAAAGATTGGTGCGTGAGGAGGACAACTTGGTGTTGCGGTCAGGTGGTCGTAGGAAGGTGGTGGCTAGCTTGGAGCTTTTTAGTTCATCAGCGGAGGTTGACGAAGTTCAACCCCGCCGTTAGCAATGAGTTGTTTGAGTTGGAACTGTCGGGAGCTTGGGAACCTTCGTGCAGTTCATGCGCTTCAACGCCTCATTTCTAGTCAAGATCCCACTGTAGTGTTCTTGTATGAAATTAAAAGCAATTCTCGTCACATGGACCGTTTACGTTTAAAGTTGAATTTTCATCGTAGTTTTACAGTTAATAGTAGAGGTAGCTTGGGAAGATTGTGTGTTTTATGGAAGGAGGAAATAAATTTATGTTTAAGGTCTTATTCTTAGAACCATGTTGATTTTGATGTGGGTGTTCCGGGGGATTCAAATTATTAGCGCTTTACAGTTTTTATGGATTTCCAGCTATGGCCGATCGTTATAAGTCCTGGCAATTGTTATAGTCTCTTTGTCGTAATGACTCTTAGCGTTGGTTGTGTATTGGTGACTTTAATGAAGTTCTCCAAGCTCTTGAGCAGGAAGGGGGTAATGTCCAACAAGATAGACAAATGGAGGGATTTCGTAATGCAGTGGAAAGTTGTCGATTTATGATCTTGGCTTCACTGGGAATAAGTATACATGGTTTACAATGAAAAGGGGTAGAATAAAGGTGAGGTTAGATTGTGCGCTGGGTAATCAAGAATGGATTGATTTGTTTCCTCAGTTCACAGTGAATAATTTAAATAAATCCACGTCTGATCATGTACCGGTTCTATTGAATTGGTCGGGGCATATGCTAGTTCGAGGGAGAAAGTAGTTCCGTTATGAGGAATTTTGGAATATGCATGAAGGGTGTGCTGAAGTGGTACAAATGGTTGGGAAAGTGCTATGATTGGGTCACCAATGTTCCAGGTCACTGAGAAAATAAAATTGACAAGAATGCAGCTAAACAACTGGGCTTGAAGTAATGCCAGGATGGGGCCGAAAGAGATTAGGGAAGTGGAGGATAAGCTTATAAGTCTGTTAGGCCACCTTTTTACGGAGGAATCTATTAAGCAAAAGAAGACACTTATCGGCATACTAAATAGGTTACTTGAGCAAGAAGAGCAATATTGGAGACATCGGTTGAAGGAGAATTAGGTTAAATTTGGGGACCGCAATACCAAATACTTTCATTAGAAAACAAATAAGTGACAAAAAAGAAATCGTTTGTATGGTCTGATGGATGATCATGGGGCATGGCATGAGGACTGTGGAGGGATGGAGGATATAGTTGTGTCATATTTTTCTTGCCTGCTTGCTTCTAATGGAGTGAATAACTTTGACGAGGTTTTATGTCATATCTCGCCCTTGGTAACGGAGGAGATGAATTCTTCACTAAAAAGCCCCTTTACAGATGATGAGATTAAATGTGCAATGTTTCAAATGCATCCAACGAAAGCACCTGGCCCTGATGGTATGTCTCCTGGATTTTATCAAAAACAATGGGGGGTCGTTGGTGTGGATGTGTGTAATAGGGTTCGAAACATGCTCATCTCGGGTCACTTTTTTGGGAAAATTAATTATACCCATGTTACGTTAATTTCCAAGGTAAAGCATGCTACAAAGATGACACAGTTATGGCCTATTAGTTTATGCAATGTCCTATATAAGATTGTGACGAAAGTTCTCACAAATAAGTTGAAAGCTATTCTCCTTCCTATTATTACGCCTACCCAAAGTACTTTTATTCCGGGGCGCCTAATCTCTGATAATTATTTAGTTGCCATTGAAGTTGCTCATTATATGCATAAGAGATCATCGGGGTTAAATGGTCTCATGGCTTTGAAATTGGATATTAGTAAGGCATAGGATCAGGTGGAGTGGAGGTTTCTTGAGGCCATGATGTCTCACATAGGCTTCTCTAATAAGTGGATTAAGATGATTATGTTATATGTTACAATGGTGACTTACCCCTTCAAGCTGAACTGAGGATTTGGTGGGTTATGTGCATGCAGAAAGGGGAATTCAACAAGAGGACCCCTTCTCACCCTATTTGTCGTAATGCCCCTAGTATTCATCATCTTTTATTTTCTAATGATAGTTTTCTGTTTTCTCGTGGTACCCTTTATGAGTGTTAGAAAATCAAACAGGTGTTATGTATGTATGAGGAGGCCTATGGGCAAGCAGTGAATTTCGAGAAGAGTTATGTCTCTTTTAGCTCTAATCTCACGAATGTTGATAAGCAATTGCTTACCGACTACCTTGGCATGAGGAGGGTGGAGTTTCATGATAAATATTTGGGTCTGCGGGACCTAATTAGGAAATCAAAACAGGAAACTTTTGCGTATGTGAAAGATAGGCTTTGGAAGAAATTACAAAGTTGATGGGGAGGAGGGATTACTAAGTTCTGCAGGGCGGGAGTTGTTGGGGAAAATTATTGCCCAAGCTTTGCCGATGTATTCCATCTAATGTTTTCTTCTCTCGAAGTCATTTTGCGAGAATTTTAATATGATGATTGCTAAATTTTGGTGGAGTGGTGATCTGGGCAAACGGAAAATACATTGGCTTAATTGGCGATGTTTGTGTAAGCCTAAGAGTGAAGGAGGCCCTGGGTTTAAGGATCTCTATGCATTTAACCCTGCTTTGTTAGCAAAACAAGCTTGGCAGTTCGTGCATCAACCTAAGTCGCTTGCTTTTCAAGTATTTGCTCGATATTTTCCTACGACGGAATTTCTGGAGGCTCGAGTTAACGCCAACAGCTCCTATGTGTGGAAAAGCATTGTCGCTTCTCCGGGGGTGATTCAGAAGGGTTCTTGATGGCAGGTGGGGAATGGGAGGAGTATACGCATTGGGCTAGATAATTAGGTGCCCAGAAACCATTACTTTCAGATTTTGACCTTTTCTTTGGCACATTGGGATAATGTTGCTACGATGGATGGTCTCTTTTGGAATGAGTCAAAGTAATGAGATGTTCAGTTATTGGGTGAGCTCTTTTCTTCGGAGGAAGTGGAGTTAATCCAGAGCATTTCTCTTAGCTTGAGGAACATGGAGGATCGTCAGATTTGGCACTATGAGTGGAATGCTAAGTTCACGGTGCGGAGCGTATACCATGTAGCACGGGCCCTTAATGTTTATAGCAAGAGAAATGCAGAAACACCATCTTCTTTTTTTGGTAGTGTGGGAGAGAAGTTTTGGAAGAAATTATGGGACACATTTGTTTTGGGAAAGGTTGAGATTTGTGCTTGGCGTGCTTGTTTAGACACGTTACCTACAAGCTCGAATCTGTGCAAAACGATGGGTGATGACTAAAGATGTATGCGTGGTTTATGGGGGGCTAGTCAAGTTCATTGAGCATGAGTTGCGATATTATAGCTTGGCGAGGGCAGTGTGGTTTCGAAGTCTGGGCATGAGGGTGGAGATGGATCATGAGTTGTCTTTAGTGCAATAGATTCTCGTTTATCTTTGCAGCTTCCCTCATCTGGGATTGAATTGTGCTTGATGTTGCTTTAGACTTATTGGAAGGAAAAGAATGGCATGGTTTGGAAAAACGGTTATTCGATACCCTCGCAGGAGGTCGTGCTGAGAGCTGAAGGTTGGTTGCATGAGTTTCAACAGTGGCATAAGGGGGCTGCAAAGATGGCTAGTTGAGAGGTGCAGCAGTGGCAGAAACTGGAAGTTGGATAGGTAAAGTGCAATTTTGATGGGGCATGGAGTCGAAATAGGCTACGAAGGGGGTTTGGGGTGGTAATTTGCAATCATTCAGGGGAATTTTTGGCTACTTTTGCGGGTCCTATTGAGATGACATAATCGGCATTCCACACAGAGTTGATTGCTCTTCAAAATGCAGTTTTATTGGTTAAAAATAATTGTCCTATCGACTGGAAGGTTATTTTTTAAGGAGACTCTAGTTTGGTGCTGGCGACAATGAAGAATCAAGGGGAAGATTGCTCATCCTTTGGTCCTGTAATAAACGATGTTAAAGTCTTCCTTAGAGGAATGGCTCATTTGCTCATTACCCATGTGCAACAGAAGGGCAACTTTACTGCACATCGCCTTGCTAGTACGGGTGTTGGGAGTTCTCAAGAGATTATGTGGTTTGAGGAGCCTCTGGATTTACTCCAAGATGTCTTAATTGAGGAGGGAATGTAATTTCTATATTGTTCAGTTGAGGATAGGTTACATTGTTGTGCAGGACACATTTTTTCTCTTCAATTGGGTTGAAATCCCTAACAAGGTTTTTATCAATGCCCATTATGCACACTATCCTCAGGTTGTATGTATTCTTTGTTCTTTAATGAATATCGTTTCATTTTGACAAAAAAAAAAAAAAAATTGGGAATTTTTATTTGCACTCAAATATTCTAAAATTAGAAAGAAAAATGCACTTATGAGGATTGTAGAATGAGATTTTTGGAGTGCTAATAACAGTTCCCTTTTTAAAATGATTTCAAGTGAAGATGATTTTCATAGTCTACAAAATTAATTTCACAATCCAACCGTCAAACTTATTTGCATATACTCTGAAATCGCACAAGCCAAAAATGATCAAAACTAAACTTTTGGGGATTAGGTAACAGGACGAAATCCTTCGACGGTGAGAAACAAAGATTCGAGATTTAATGATCATTTTAATTTTGATGATTTTTTACAAATACACTCCTTGACCTAGAATAATAAATGAACAAAACCAATTAATTTAAAATATTCACACTAGTGGCTACCACAAAATCCTACGTTCTACTTAATGAAAGTATTGAAACAAACTTTAAGTAATTGTTAAACCTATTGTTTTGACGTTAAACTTGTTTATTTATACTCTGAGATCACATACACAAAAAATCACTAGAAACGAACTTTCAAGGATTAGATAATGGGACGAAATCCTTTGACAGTTGCAAACGTATCATCACGATTTAACGGCTATACAACCTTTGATTTTAATTACTTTTACAAGGATGCTAATTGAGAATAAAACCACACACTAAATTGACATGGCATCAAATTCGATGATCTTTCAACTGTTTGAATATTAAATAAAAATGTAAGCTAAAAATAAAATTTTTATGTTTGGCCGACAAAATAAGTACAGTTCATAGGCCAAATGTACATAATTTCGTTGGCAACAATATTTATTTCGTCGGGCAAACCTAATAATTTCCTCTAGCTTAAAGATGTGAAATTTGTGAAAATTATGAAATATTGGGAATATTGTGAAATTACAAGAATATTGTAAAATTGTAAGAATATTGTAGAAGTTTGTGAAATTTGTAGGAAATTTGTTAACTAATTTTTGGAAAGAAATAAAATTTGTAGGAGAGAAATTAAATTTGTAGGAAATTTGTGAAATTTGTAGGAGAGAAATGAAATTTGTAGTAAAGAAAAGAAATTTTATCAAATAATGTCATATTATGAAATAATTTTTGTGAATTATTGTTTCTTAATAGTGTTATTTTTTCATAGATGTCATCGTCGTTGATCACCAGTGGTTGCCTGCCTCCGGTTCAAGTTAGAGTGACCCAGCTGTAGAGATACACAACGGCATCAAGGCAGCTATTGTTGAGTTAGCGGCTGGCCCCAGTACATATGTTGCACTAGGCCTGGTGCTCCAATATGCCTGGCGTGTTCACAGCCAAATATGACATAATGCTATGTTAGCCCCTCGTTGATGGTGGAAGACAGATGTTGATTCAGCGGTCATGCACTTAGAAGAAGACAGAGAACACACGACATGAGTGCCATATTCCACACCAAGTGACCCATGCTCACCCCTTCATGGAAAAAGCTTTCCCCCAACTACATGAGGAGATTGTTAGGACCCATCTTTGATTTTTACGAGGTTTTAACATTAAAAGAGTGAAATGACCAAAATGCCCCTACACCCTTGATGAGCTCCACCTAGGGTTGGTCTAGAGATTTTTAAGGCCTGGGGCGACATAAAATAATGTGCCCTCACTTTATATAATAAAATTATTTGTTTTCACACGTAAGACATCGATAAAATTATACTTAGAAAAGCACTTCAAACTTAATAATTTATAAACATGGAAAAACTAATTTATTTTGTCTCATGAGAAGGAAACCAAAAAAACTCTAGGTTTACAAGTACATAGATATGAGTTTTGTTTTCTATTTGAACTTTTAAAGTGTTTTTGTATAAATTGTGATGTGTTTTTTCTTATTTACTAACCTTGTCAATATGGGACTAAAAAAATAATGATGTTTTTGAGTCTTTAATTGATATGTATAAGTAATAAATGGGTACTAAATTAAACTTTTTGATGACACGTCATATGAATTGCAAATTTGGTCTAAAACTTTGGTTAATGCATGACACTTTGTTGAAAATTAGACTTGAATTGGAACAAATGTTTAAAAATAACAACCCACATAGCTACAATGTAATATCCCACATCGCCCAGGGGAGTGATCCTTAAATGTATATTCCCATCCCTACCTAGCACGAGGCCTTTTGGGAGCTCATTGGCTTCGGGTTCCGTAGGAACTCCGAAGTTAAGCGAGAAGGGGGCTAGAGCAATCCCATGATGGGTGACCCACTGGGAAGTTGCTCGTGAGTTCCCAAAAACAAAACCGTGAGGGAATGGTAAGCCCAAAGCGGACAATATCATGCTACGGTGGTGGAGCGGGCCCGGGAAGTCGTCCCACCCGGGCCGGGATGTGACATACAAGCTACTAATTAAAAATAAATTAACAACCAAACAAAAATTCATAAAAATTGAAAATAATAAACATGCACTTAGCATTTCGAACTTCTGACCTCTCGTTAATTTTAAACAACAAAAACCATTGATTCTAATTAAACTTCTTGATCATTTAGTCAAATTTTATATATTTATACTCTTACGATGAAAAGAAATTTGTAAAAATTGAAAAATAAATAATCACATATGGTGTTTTGAACCCAAGACCTCCTCATTAATTTCAAACAACAAAACCACCAGTTCTAGTTCAATTTCTTTGTCATTGAACCAAATTTTATAAATTTATACCCTTATGAAAACATATATAAATATACCATCCTAATAATTGTGGTGCCCCTAATTAATTTGGGGCTCGGACGGTCGCCCTGCCAGCACTGGGCCTAGGCCGGCCCTGGCTCCACCTTGCTCAGAAGTGAAAATCACGGTTTAAAAACCGAATGAGAGAACATGACTTTGGTTTTGAATACAGAAGTTTTCTTGCGAGGATCTCATTAATTTCAATGATGGTAAGTTTGGAATCAACCCAAATTACTTTAGATAGTGAGTAAGATTTTGGGTTTATACATGTGCTTTGGGGATGATTTGATGCTGAAAAACCTCGGGGGTGTTTTTCCCAGATTTTTGAAAAATCAGAACTGTTGCCATCGAGCCACTATTGGACCTTTTTTCGACCATTTCTGGCCTCCGTTGAGCCTCGATTTTGGTATAGACATGTTCCTTACATTTCTAACTTCACTTTGGCTTTTGAATTATTGAATTTGGTTGAAAATTGAGCTCGAAATGAGCTCTGAAAGTTGGGAAAAAAACCTGCAAAACTGTAGGAACTCACAAGGAAGGCTAATACTAGTGTACTCTTGGCTTATGGGCACGTTGGGGGTTCTTTTGCGCTCATAACGTGCGGCTTGTGGTTGCCTGTGCAACCACTTTCTGGCAATGCATGGAGGAACCTGAGGTCCTAACTTAGCTTTCTCGACGTGCCGAATTCAAATTCGTCCTTCGTTTTTCGAAATTCGATGGTTTTAAAATTAGTTCCTTTATTAGCAGTACTTTGTACAAATATGCGAATTTACTTTTGTTTGTTATATATTTACATAAATGGTTTTGTTTCTAAGTGAAAAGCATCATAAGGATCTTTGTTGCCTGCGAGGCAGGTTCGACCCGATGACATGATTTGTGAGTGGGTCTTTTCTCGACCCGATGACGGAATGTACGAAATTTTGCTAAATCTTACGGGATGCATAAGTATGCATACTATTATGGGATTTTATTAATGGCCATGACTAATATTTTATTGAATTGTATTTTGTCGACTAGAATTATTGATTTACCGTTGTATGATCATATTTACGTTATCTGCTAATCGTATGCTAAATTGGTGTTATTACTCACTCGGGCTAGGGTCTTTATGTGTATTTCACATTGCATCGTACGCTCATTTTGGATCCATTTTAGGTGCCAGTCTTGTCTTAGATTGCTACAGGAAATCAAGACTCGTATCTGATGAGCATAGCACCAATCTTCACGTGATTGTAGTACTATAATGTAAATCATTATTACACCCAGTCTTGTTTATGCCAGAATTTCTCTGCAGAAACTCGTGTGTCACCATATGTCAATGAGCTTTTGATATGATATGTTCGTTTATGCGAGGTATTGTGATTATTGGATGTCATATGTTTTATATGCGGAAATATTCTGAATGATTGCATTTTGATATGTTACTATTTATGGTAAGTATTTTCATACTATATGTAGTATGTTATATTTAGAAACTATACTTGTTTTACGGCGAGGGTTATTACATATTCAAATAGGTTTTTACAAAGCTTTATTTTTTTTAGGCCCACTCACCTTTGTTATTCACCCCTCCAGGTTTTAGTAGCAAAGCTTTTGTGTCGATGAGGATTCTTGGCAAATGTTGGTATAGGAAAGTACCTTCGATGATTTAATTCTTATCCTACTTTTATGGTGCTTTACTTATGCTTTGACATCACGTGTGAATTGGGTTCAATGTCACTCATATTCACACTCTTGCATTTAATCACTTTTAGGTTTAAATTTATTCATATTATACACGTCACTACACTATATGGCTTGGTCACCTTTATGGTCTTGGCCAACACAGCTCGATTTGGAGTCCAGGTGGACATTCCGGGTCGTAGTGTGTCAATTTGGTATTAGAGCATAAGTTTAGGCAGTACTGCATTCCTCACATATGTGATGTAAGCATTCTTGGTTCTTGAACCTAATTGTCGAATATTGCCACCTCGTCAAACATGAAAAATGTATTAGCTTTTCCTAAGTTTTGGGTGACTTAGATGACTTATCGACATACTAGAAGAACATTTTGGCGACTGCCTCTAGATTTTAAACGAAGAACCTCCCCACCAAGGAAAATTCCAGCTTGGAAATGAGTTGTTGGCCCTGAAGTAGGGCTAAGGTATTGATTGGTGTGTACCACCAGAGATATTACCAATTAATCCCACTATCATCTTGTTATTATCTAGTCATTCTACCAACCCTTCTGAGATAGGAAACCACAACTAGTTTTGATCCTTGGCAATGATTGTTTAGTATATCACCTATTAGAATTCTTATGAAGTTTTACTTTTCGTCAAAATTTCCGAAAATGTCTTAGTGACAATGTGGTGCTAAAGTTGTAGCGCTCAACGGAAGAACATCATGGAGGACAATCATTTTTGGTCCCTATTAGCACTACTCTTCTCAAATGCACTAGTTATAATTCCAGATCTTCAGGAGGAAGATCGATTTCCTTTAAAGTCCATTTTGAAGTAAGTTATTAGAAAATTCCTTTTCCTAACCTATAGCACTTCAACCAACATTATTTCCCAAATTTACTTTCGATGCAGTATCCATCACTACATTGTGTATTAGCATGGGAGTATAAGTTGTTATACCTACGGTTAGTAAAGATACTAGAAGCAGTAATTAATTCTCCCTAGAATTAGTGAAACTAAATCACAGGACCAGTTCATTACCAATCAACCGAAACTATCCATCAGCGGACTCTAACCTGTAATAAGCCTACGGTGGCCCTATTCATTGACGATGATGTTCGATATCCAGAAGCTGTTAACCAGTATTCAGGTGGTATGATTTCTGATGCCGAACACATGCTAGTATTCAGGAGTGATACCTTTATGCTAGAACGCCGATTCACAGTTTCAGGATAGTGAACAATACCAAAATATTATAAATGCGTTAATGAATAGTGTGACTGATGGACTGATTAACAGTGACAACCTGGGTCGAAGAAATTACAATTGTTGAAACTTAAGAGAAAGCCTTGTAGGAGGACAGTAAACTCGTTGATTTTTTAACCATATTACCCATTTAGTAACCCGAACATTCTCCACCAGTCATTCTTGTGGACACTTCCACCGATTAACATTAAAATTGAAGCACGAGTTAAATTCCTGCTGTAAGGGAGAATTAAGGATCGAGAAAGCTGTGAAGACCTATTAGTACATGTACAGAAAGGAAGGAGTATTGTACATTTCGAGGACACATATCTCTAGTGTCATTTCTCAAAATTCTACCTGAGATACCATCAAAGTGAGAAGTGGAGTACACCATCGTTCCACCTTTCTAATACCACACTTATTCTCTTTGCATCATATTGAATGACTTCTTTGACATTGAGGAAACTTAGTTGTAAAAGCGTATTGATTAGGAATTTTCCAACCTAACACTTTATCTTGGGGAACCTTTAACCTATTCGCGAAGGCGAAAGACCAAACCTTAAGGTTGTACCTAGATTCTGGCAACTCAATCGGGTGACAATTAAAAACCATTAATCTATTCTTCAAATTGATGGTCTCTCTAAGCAACTAGCCTGAGTTTTCTTCCATAGCCTGACGAATTCGTAGTAGTCTTACCAATGACTTTCTTACTTACTCTAGTAATGAGATCAAATTCTCTAAACATCGACAATCAGCTTTGTACCAAGTTCTTCAAATGTTAACTTTATTTAGATCATGTACTTTCCTTGGGAAATGTGATTTCATCAAATGACATTCTCTTCAACTCCCAAAAGGTTGCAAATGTAGAAAAAATTGGATATTTCCATGCGTTGTTGTGAAATACGAGATATTTTTGGCCTTGTCAAATTTTGTCGGTAGTTTGTTAGCGATTTTTCATTTATAGTGTTTTTTCTTGACATGTTAATTAAGGAAAGTTAGTTTAATTTGAGATGTTGAATGTGAATAAAGTTTCTGACAACAAAACTGTTGTCTCACTTCACCTTTGTCTTACACCCTTTGATGACATTGATCATTTTGAAATCTATTATGATGTTGCACTGAATGATTTGACTGCGTGCCAATGTAGTGTTATGGAGTATCGTTTATGCTTCTTGACGGTTGAAACCATACGTAATGAACTATCTTATTTATGACTTAGAGTCAACATCTATCATCTTTATTTGAAAATCGGATGACACTTCTTTGTGGAGAAACGTGTCCAAAATCTTTACTAATCTCACAAACTTCTTAAATACATCTTCATTTGAAAAGATACAATGGAAGAACCAAATCAGCGTCTACGATTGCACCACCGTATATAACCCCGGTTGTGCAAACGTAGTTACTGTTTACTACAACAAAAGATATATGTACTCTTAAACACTTTCAGCCTGTCTTATTCCATTTTAGCTGGAATTCATGAGTATTAATGTGACATTACTTACAAATCATCAAGAAATCGTTCGAAGGGTTATGATCACTTCTTATATCTGAATGGATATGAGAAAAATATCACCCTAAGCTCCTAGCATAAGGTATCTTGTACATGTGGAGATTATGATGATGTTTTGGTGATTATCAACCGACTCGACAAGTCATCTCACTTCCCATTAAAGGGACTACATTTTAAACCAGGTTGTAAAATTTCTCATTCTTGAATTTATCAGATTTCCTGACATTTCGATCAACATCTACTTCGACTATGATTCCATATTCACCTCTTGTACTCAAGGCATTCCAGTCAACCTTGGGTACGTGGCTACCCTACTGCACTTCATATTATTTCTAAGGCAGATAGAGTGTCTAGAAGAACCACTGATATTGAAATTTTAGTTGTGACCATTAATTCTTCAATCACCCGACAAATACTATGATGAACGAATCTTTACCGTTGGTGATTGTATATTTGAAGGTACCATTATAGCGAGATGTTATGCATTTAATCTAGTTACCTTGTATTTTAGATTTGATAGACTTGTTTTGACTCTTAAATTCTTGAGTGTTCTTTTAGCCTTTTCGATGTAGTTTTTCTCTAAACCCGAGAGAAATTCATAGTGAATCTTCTTGCTGAGGCATGTGTGAATCACAATGTTCGGTTACATGGCCAGCTTATCACTATTGTATCTCACTGTGATGCGCATTTCAGTCCAAGTCTTGTGAAGCCTTCTTCAAGGCCATAGATACTAAGTTCTGCAGATGGTAATATCGATGACTTCTTCATTGGGTTCGTTAAGCAAGTCGACAAGTAGGCCTGTCTACGTTAGTATTTTAATTTTAGTACAATTATTTTAATTTTATGTTATTATATATGTGTTTTGACGTTATATTATATTATATTATATTATATTATATTATATTATATTATATTATATATATATATATATATTTTTTTTTTAACCTTATGTTTTTATAAAGATATTATGTCATAGTATTGTATTGAAAGAGAAGGAAATTTGAGTTTAGAGGCATGACAGAGGAATCATTGCAATCTGATCGGGACGGAATGATATTCTCTTTTATGCAACCGCTCTAACTTGATCTTTTATTTATATGTATTTCTTCCTATCTCTTGACTATTTTACGTACAACAAGTTATGGAAAATTTCAAGGATCAAATTTTCTTAAAGGGGTAGATTGTTAGGACCCGTCCCTGATTTAACGAGGTTTTAATATTAAAATAGTGAAATGACCAAAATGCCCCTAGAGGCAAGGATTTTGACTTTCGTTGACCATTGTATTGTAACACATATGAACCATCTCTTAGCATATTTTCGTACTAATCGAAAATACGAACTCGTGGGCGCAAGCAGAAGTGGATTCGGAGCTACGACAAAGATTTTAGGAAACTCGGAATGTTAAGGGCTATTTGGTAATTTCACATTTCCTAGAAGATATTTTTGGTTTTGTCCTTTTGTGGCAATGTGCAAGGTGGGGCCCACTCCCCACTCTACCTCTCCTTCTTGTCTCTCACTTATCTCTCCGTCTCTCGGATCCATATGCTATCTCTCTCAATTTCCCTCCCCACCTTACACCGCTCCCTAAAAAAAAAAAAAAAAAAACTCTCTCATTTCAAACTCTCTACTTGCTCCCGGAGCACCGACACACCTCACCAACGTCGACGAGTTTCACCACCATGAAAACACCATCACAAACCTCACCCCCTTTGATGAGCTCCATCTAGCTTAGAAGTGAAAATCATGGTTCGGAAACCGAATATGAGAACGCGACTTCGTTTTTTAATACGAAAGTTTTCCAGCAAGGATCTCTTTAATTTCAATGATGATAAGTTTGGAAATCAACCCAAATCACTTTAGATTGAGGTTGTGAGTAAGATTTTGAGTTTATACATGGGTTTTGGTGATGATTTGATGCAAAAACACCCCGGAGGACTTTTTCCTAAATTTTTGGAGAATCAGAACTATGGCCATCGAGCCACTTTTTGACCTCTTTTTCGACTATCTTTGGCCTCCGTTGAGCCTCAATTTTGGTATAAACATGTTCCTTACATTCCTAACTTCACTTTGTCTTTTGAATCATTGAATTTGGTTGAAAATCGAGCTCAAAATGAGCTCTGATAGTCGGGGTAAAAACTTGCAAAATTGCAGGAACTCATGAGGAAGGTGAGTACTAGCATACTCGTGGGCGCGTTGGGGCGCATGGGGATTCTCCTATGCTCGGTGCCTACGGCGCTTGGTTGCCTGTGCAGCCACTTTGTGGTGATGCATAGAGGAAACCGAGGTCCCACCTTAGGTTTCTCAACGTGCCGAATCAGAATCCACCCTCCATTTTTCAAATTTGATCGTTTTAAAATAGCTCCTTTACTAGCTGTACTTTGTACGAATATGCATATTTACGTTAGTTTGTTATATATTTACGTAAATGGTTTTGTTTCTAGGTGAAACGCATCACAAGGATCTTCAATGTCTGCGAGGTGGGTTCAACCCGATGACATGATTTGTCAGTCGGTCATTGCTTTTAAATATTATATATTTATTTAGTTTCCACATATACATTTTATAAAGAATTTTTGATGTATGCCTAGATAGGACTAATGTTTATAAGAATTAGCGAAATGATGGAATTTACGAAATTTTGCTAAATCTTATGATATGCACATGTATGCATACTATTAAGGGATTTTATTTATGGCCATGATTAATATTTTATTGGATAATATTTTGTCGACTAGAATTATCAATTTACCGTTGTATGACCATATTTACTTTATTTGCTCATCGTGTGCTACACTAGTGTCAGTACTCGCCCGAGCCAAGGCCAGTTTTCACATGTATTTCATATTACACCGTACGCTCACTTTGGATCCATTGTTGGTGCCAGTTCTATCTTAGATTGCTACATGCAATTAGGATTCGTATATGACGCACATAGCATCAGTAGTCACATGATTGCAGTACTAGAGCGTAAATCATTATTACACCCAATCTTGTCCATGCCAAAATTTCTCTGCATGAACTCATGTGTCAGCATATGTCAATGAGCATTCGATATGATATGTTCGTTTATGTGAGATATTGTGATTACCGGATGTCATATGTTTTATATGCGGAAATATTCTGAATGAATGTATTTTGAGATGTTACTACTTGTGGTAAGTATTTTCATACTATACGTAGTATGTTGTATTTGGAAACTATACTTGTTTTACGGCGAAGGGTTATTACATTTTTTAGAAGGTTTACAAAGCGTTTTTTTTTTTTTTCTAGGCCCACTCACCCTTGTTTTTCGCCCTTCTAGGTTTTATTAGCAGCGTTTTTTTGTCGACTAGGATTCTTGGCAAATGTTGGTATAAAAGAGTACCTTTGATGGTATAATTCTTATTCTACTTTACGCTCACATGCGCACATGCGCACTCTTGCATTTAGTCACTTTTATGTTTAAAATTATTCACATTTTCCAAGTCACTACACTATATGACTTCGTCACCTTTATGGTGTCAACCAGCACAGCTAAATTAAGAGTCTAATTGGACATTCCGAGTCGGGGTGTGTCAAAGATGATGAGAGATATTTCAATAAGTTTGAAAATTTTTTAATTCTTTTTCTTAATGTAATTTTTAAACTAATATACTTGCTTTTTTTGGTCTATTTCAAACCAACTTGTCCATCGACATGCAGCACCTCGGGTACGAAAGGGTACCTAAATCTGATATGGATTGAGTGGTACAAGGAGTGAAAGTAAGAGTTGTACATGTACTACAAGAGTTGTGCAACTCCTACTGAAGGTCATATCGATCCACATGTGGAGAAGATTCTACTAAAAGTTGTTGTGCGGTCATTTTTAGATCCCAGACTTTCTAGTAAGCTTTTTATTTTTTATTTTATTTTTTTATTTTATTTTATTTTATTTTAATTCCAATCTTCTGTTTTTTATATAATTCTTTTTATTAATTATTATTTTTTAATTTACAGTGAAAATTGTTAGCAAATAAGCCTAACCGAGAAGCAAACTCGTACCTTCATCACTTTGGTCCTTGGCCCCTCATTTTCCAGGTTGAGGAACAATGTGATAAGGGTTCATTTTTCTCGAAAATCAAGGCTTGGGCAATACGCATGCCAATTATGGCAACCAAGTGACTGACATGCCAACCTTTACCAACATCAACCGAACACGCCAATAAAGGAACTGACACCTAATACAAAGGTGTCCCTACATTTGCTGATGGATGGAATTGGGCGACGTAAAGGAAAAACTACGCGAAACTACGCGGCTAAGTAGCTCGAGGGATTTGTTTTCATCTATCTCTTAGTCTTTCAAGCAGGACACCTTCCAAGCTACAACAATTGGAGATTGAGCTAGCGAACCTGCGACAACAATAAAAATAAAAAAAAATAAAAAAAATAAAAAAAAAAGGGAAAGAAGTGCCCTAGCGAGAAGAAGTGTAACATCTCGTCACAAATTTTATTGTATTTTATTCCCTAACAATGGGAAATTAAGAAAATGCCTATGGCAGGCTTAGTGGACATCTGAGTCCATTTATTTTAGTATTTTCTTGATTAGGCCTAGCGCCTAATTGACTTATTATTTGGGCTTGATCCAAACACACACACACACACACACACACAAACACACATGTTCTAGTAGTACTCGACGGCACGAGCACGTGGGGCGCTAGCAGAACGGAATTCAAAATTCAAGCGAAGAATCTACCGAACTACAAATTCAAGGGCATTTTAATGATTTCAACCTTCCATATATTTTTCCTATCTAATTTTATTATTTTAGTCTATTTGGGTATAAGGTCCTATGAAATCCACGCATTCACACTCTCTCGCTGACTCTCTCTCATCCATTGTCACTCATTTCCTTTTCACTATTCTTTTTATGTCTCTCTCTTCTCCTTCATTTCTCCCTCTTCCCTATCTGAAAAACATAGAAAGTCGAGAGCCACCACCATCACCGACCTTGCCACCCGGCAAGGCTGCCACCTCTTAATCACCACCACCTTGTCACTCTCGTCACCCCAAACATAGAAACAAGAATGGACCCTCGAAGCCAGACCCAGGAGGTCAGTTTGAACTTGAGAGTAGTGCTGGCAAGTTGCAGAGGACCCGAAGCTAAATCCGGCCAAATCTCACTAATTTGGACAAGCTCGAGACGACCAAACAACCCCTATCATCCTTAACATAGGATTCAAGCCTTTCATGCTCAAATCCACTTCGAAATCAATGAAACCCACATCCTCGAAACTTGGCCAAAGTTTTTGATAGTTTTTCCGGTCACCTCCGGTCTTTAATTAGGTAAAATCAAAATCCCCTTATCTCCAGCTTCATTTTGATACATGGCACGTAAGGTTTGGTTGAGATTTGACAAATTTGTGAGTTTGTGAAATTTTTAGGCAAAAAAATTCTAGTTTCCAACGAACTTCAGCTCATGAGAGGCACACTAGATAAGAAGACGGAATACTTCATCGAAGTTGACCGGATATTCCTAATAGTGTTAGTATATTCCTAACCCTTAAAGGTATATTTCGTTAGTTTAGGGTTCGGTTGGCTGGACTGGCTTCGGTAGGCTAAGACCAGCTTCAACCAACTCATGACCTCGTTGTTAGCCAATCAACATTGACCATTGACTTTTTAGTTGAATTTTATGGAATTGCCCCAGACCACCCCCAAGGTATTTCACCGCACTGATTTCGTTTTCGCACTCTGTTTCTTCAAATTCAAACATTTTAATGGAGTTTTACTATTGGATCTCTGTATCTACTTAGGTGCAATTATTACTAGAGACCTTGCTCTTCCTAGTTTAAGTGACTATGACCCCATAAACTTTTTGTGAGTGGGTCTTTGCTTTTAAAAAAAACTATTATACTAAAGTTTCCATTAATGTCTTTCTAATGTTTGTGTGACATGCCATGTTTAACTAGAAAATAATAATTGCCTACACTTGGTAATTATTATTAGGCGAGTATAAACTGTGGCATGTTCACACTTGTGATTTTATCAGCTCAAAATTTAATGTATGCATGGTGCCACATTTAGTTTAGTGTCCAAGCCAAGGATAAACTTCACTTGTATATTCACACGCACCATTCACATTCACTTTGGATCCAGAATAGGTGCAAGCTTGTTCCTAGTTTTGCATTAGGAACCTAGAACCTATATTTGAGCCTTTAGCGCCAGCTTCACGTGATTGTAGTACTAGAACATAAATTAAACACCCAGCATGTTCATATAGTTACTCCTGCTACATGACTTGTGTGCTTACATGATCTCATGAGCATTGACTATATGATATTACTTTTAATTTTACTGTGTTGTATTTATATGCTTACATTAGGGTGGACATGGTTTGGTTTAGTGAGGTTTATGTGAAACCAAAACCGAAATCAAAATTTTTTTTGCGATTCAATTCAATGCGGTTTTAAAGCTACAACTGAAATGGAACCAAGCCATTTGGTTGTAGTTCAGTTCAGTTACAAATGATTTTGGTTGTGGTTTTTAAACCATTTGCAAACTAAATTCTCTATGTTATTAATACAAACCAATTGGAAAATAAAAAAAAAAAAAATAAATAAATAAAGGTCATGATCACCATACTTTTGTACAACCCAATTATAAAAGTTAAGTTCATCATACTAAAATTAAACTTCAAACAAAATTCAACGACAACATGCCTTATGACATGAGTAGTACAACACGAAAAAATAAATTGTTCATGCATATGTAGCTTATTCTTTCGGGATTCTAGTCACCAAAAACGCTTCTCAATATCACGAGCCAAAGCTGCATGGTTGCGCCAGAGGTTTTCCATATTAGAACTTATCATTTCTAGCATCTCGTGTGGGGTTTAATGCAACGATAGTGCAAGTGGAGCCGATTAGACACAATCTCTATTAGTGGACATGAAAGGTGTACTCCCAACGATAGGTGCATCAGCTGGCGGAGGAAGGGCATCCATTCTAGGGAAGTTAGGATTGTATGATGGATCAAAATGGTCAATGATGTGTGAAGGTGAGACTGTTTGCGATGGACTATGAACTTGAACTCTCAATGAAAGCATTGAACTGTTGGAGCAGTTTTTAGATAGTCGCCTGTTAGCATACAGACTGTTATCTTGTATGTAAGCTTTTTGAAATCAACAATCAATGGAGCTGGAGATTAAGGATTTAAGAGAGAGAAAAGAGAATTTTTAGAGAGAGAGAGAGCTTGAAGAAGAAGCAAAATGAGATGATTACTTTCATTCACACGCACACAGTGCACATGTAACCATTGGGAATAGAATATTCCTTCAATACATCATTCAAATCTAGCCCTTCATTCATCTACCCTATAAGGTAATGACACATGGCATAAACTATCACTTACTCTAAGATTACATCTTAATTGCACACTTGGACTATAATCCAAGGGCTAACATTTAAACTAAGTTCTACTCTAAGTTCTTATAATATTTCAGTATATACACTTATAAACTAACACTCCCTTCTAAGTTTTGTGATGAAATCACTCCTAGAGCTTTCCTCAGAAATTTAAATCGATCCCTAGCTAAGGCTTTGGTGAAGATATCTGCAATTTGTTCTTCAGTCTTGCAGTATAGTAGATCAATCTCACCATCTTGAAGTGCATCTCGGATGAAATGAAATCTTCGATTAATGTCTGGTTTTGTGATGATGAACTGGATTCTTTGATATGGCAATAGTTGAAGTATTGTCACATAACAACTGAGTTGGTTCTGCTTGCTCTTCTCCAAAGTCAGAAAGCACAAATCTCAGCCAAATGGCTTATGTAGTGGCTTCTGATGCACTAATGTATTCTGCCTCTACAATTGAGAGAGCTACACTGCTCTGCTTGACTGAAGCCTATGGAAACACTCCTGAACCAAGATTAAAAGCATAACCAGAAGTGCTTCTCATGTCATCTTCACTTCCACTCCAGTCACTATCACAATAACCAATTAACATCGCACCTTTTCCTTTTTCATAGACAATGACATAGTTCACATTCCTTGTATGTATCTCAAAACTCTTTTAGCTGTTCCCATATGCTTCTTGGTAAAATCATGCATGAACATAGTCAATAAGCTTGCTGCAAACATGATATCAGGCTAAGTTGCTGTTAAATATAGCAAACTCCTTACCATTTGCCTATACAAAGTCTCATCTACCAGTTCACTCCCATCTACTCTTGAAAGTCTTTCATTCACAGCCAAAGGTGTTGCAATAGGTTTGCAATCTCTGAGTCTAAACTTTTCAAGCAAAGTCTTTGCATATTTCTTCTGGTGCAAGAAAATGTAAGTGTATGTCTGCAGTACTCCAAGACCAAGAAAGTGATGAAGCAATCCTAGGTCATTCATTTCATATTGTCTCATCATCTCACTTTTAAACTCAGCCATCATTTCCTTTGAGCTTCCTGTGTAGATAATATCATCTACATATAATGACACAATGAGAATGCCACTGTGAGATGTCTTGGTATACAATGTAGCTTCACTTGGACTTCTGCGAAATCCAGCCTTTGTAAAATAAGAATTTATCTCTTCATACCAAGCTCTTGGAGCTTGCTTCAGGCCATATAAAGCTTTCCTAAGCCTGTACACTTTATCTTCATTGCCTTGTATCACAAAACCAGATGGTTGATCTACATATACCTCTTCATTTAACACTCCATTTAGAAATGCTGACTTTACGTCCAACTGAAATAACTTCCAACATTTCTGTGTAATAAGGGCCACCAAGGTTCTTACAGTGCCAAGTCTTGCCACTGGAGCAAATGTCTCATTAAAGTCAATTCTAGGCTTCTAGGAATAGCCCTTTGCAACTAACCTTGCTTTGTTTTTTCTGCACGGATCCATCCAAATTCAATTTTGTTTTATGGACCCATTTGACTCCTATGGTTGGTTTATCAAATGGTCTATCAACCAGCTCCCAAGTGTTGTTCTTCTCAATCATGATGATTTCATCTACCATTGCCTTCTGCCATGATTGATCTTTGGCAGCTTCTTCAAAATTTTCTAGTTCTATAATGCACATATTGCACTTCTCATATACTTCTGCAATACTTTTGTACTTTAAAGGAGTGTGATTAATATTCTGTGGACCTTTCATTCCTCCTTGATCACAGATTTCAGTGCTTGAGCTTGGCACTTCACTGTCTTCAATTACTTCACATTGTACTTCAGAACCACAAGAATTCCCTTCATACTCTTGTTCTTCTTCTGACACTTCAGTAATTTGAATACTCACACTTCTTTCCTTCTGTGCATTCCAATCCCAACATGCATCTTCATTGAATACAACATCTCTGGAAACAATCATTTTCCCATATTCAAGGCTATATAGTCTATATCTCTTCTCACAACTACCATACCCCAAGAAAATACACCTCTTGCTTGCCAAATCCAATTTCTGTCTCTATTGTGTTGGCACATGAGCATAACACAATGAACCAAACACCTTTAGATTCTTAATTCCAGGTTTTGTCCCACTGTAAGCTTCAAAAGGTGTTTTCTTATTCAAAACTTTGGTTGGACATCTATTCAAGATATACACAAAGGTATTGACTGCCTCAGCCCAAAATTCAAGTGGAATATTTTTCTCCAACATGAGACACTTAGCCATTTCCACAATGGTTCTGTTCTTTCTCTCTGCCACACCATTTTGTTGTGGTGTATATGGAGTGGTGAGTTGTCTTTCCATGCCTACATCTTCACAGAATTTGTTGAACTTCATTGAAGTGTACTTTCCTCCTCGATCACTTCTAAGCTTCTTCAGTTTATAACCATTCTGCAACTCCATAGTAGCTTTGAATCTTTTAAACACACTAAGAACTTCAGACTTATGTCTTAAGAAATAAACCCAACACCTCTTTGTGCAGTCATCTATGAAAGTGAGAAAATATCTATTCCCAGCCTTCGTAGCTGTCTGCATTGGACCACAGATGTCACTGTGTATAAGCTCTAGAGGAGTTGATGCCCTAGTAGTAGCTTCCCTTGGAAATGCCCCCTTACATTATTTACCAAGAGCACAGCCTTCACACACTCTTTTAACTGCTTTGATTTCTGGTAACCCTACCACCATTTCTTGTTCCTGTATCAACTTCAAACTGCTCATGTTCAAGTGTCCCAACCTTCTATGCCACATAGTAGTAGAGTGACATACACTTGCCTTAAAAGCAATATGTATTCCAAACTGCAATTTCATTGGAAAGCTTCAATTTCCCTTAATTGGTACTCTGGTAACCATGTTGGAATATGAACTGTCATCATAGATTTCCACCTTGTGATCTCCAAACACCAAGTACTAACCATGCTCCATCATTTGTCCCATACTAAGCAAATTTTCTTTCAATCCAGGCACAAGCATAACCTCCTTGATGTATCTCTTCCCTATTTTAGTTTCAACCACAAAGCTCCATTTACCAATCACTTCAACAAGTTGTCCAGTACCCATTTCGACATTTGCAATCACATTTTTGTCAATATCAACAAGTAGATCCTCCTTACCTGTCATATGATTACTACACCCACACATACCAAACATCATCACATCTTTTCACACTAGTATTAGTTTGATTACTAGCATAAAATATAATGGGGGTAGATTCTACCTAAGTGGCATAATTGAGTTGTTACACTGATTTCTTACTGTTGCACTCCCTTGCAATGTGACTAAACTTGTCACGGTTATAACACTTTGGCTTGCCTTTGAATCGACACTCACCAAAATGTAACTTGTCATAATACTTACAAGGGTTTCTAGCACCATCTGTGGGTCTGTTATCCCACTTCTTACCTTTTGACTTCCAATTCTTATGATACTTAGCATTTTGATTTCTAGTGAACTTAACTAGTTTGAGATTCACACTAAGACTAGCAAATGCTCTCTCAGTTTTGTTTTCAGAATGCCTATCTAGCCTTAACTCAAAACTCTTCAAAGAGGCTACTACTTCTTGGACCTCAATCACATCCAAATCCTTTGAATGCTCAATAACAAAACAAATAGAGTCATAAGCTAATGACAAACCAATTAACAACTTTTGAACAATTCTTTCTCGAGATAATTCATCTCCATAACTTCGCATTTGATTTATCAAATCAAATAGTTTTGTAAGGTAAATAGAAAGTGATTCATCGTCTCTCATTCTTGTATATTCAAACTCCCTATGAAGACTTTGCAATTTAACAATTCTAACCCGTTTATCACCATGGTATTCTTCCTGCAGAATGTCTTATGCGCCTTTTAAGGTTTCTTCATGAGAAATTCTGGGAAATATATCGTCTGAAATAGCTCCCTGAATCAAGCCCAAAGCTTTAGCATCATTCATCAGTCTCTCTGCAAGTCATCTTCTCACTGTTGCTCGATCCCTCTTTTTCTTTATTATTTCCATCAGATTCATCATCATCCTTCGAATCTGAGCTTTCGAACCCTTTCTCAACCAGATCCCACAACCCGTGAAACTTGAAAATGGTCTTCATCTTAATACTCCAAAACTCATAATTATCACTGTTGAAAATCGATGCTCTCACCTCACTACTATTTGATCCTGCCATGTTAAACTTAGATCACAATCAACTCGAGCTCAATTTCGAGTTGCTTGGTAGCTCCTTCATAGATCCAAACGCCCAGTATCAGTTGATTGAACCTGGCTCTGAGGCCATGTTAGCATACAGACTGTTATCTTGTATGTAAGGTTCTAGAAATCAACAATCAATGGAGTTGGAGATTAAGGATTTAAGAGAGAGAAAAGATAATTTTTAGAGAGAGAGAGAGAGAGAGAGCTTGAAGAAGAAGCAAAATGAGATGATTACTTTCATTCACACGCACACAGTGCACATGTAATTATTGGGAATAAAATATTCCTTCAATACATCATTCAAATCTAGCCCTTCATTCATCTACCCTACAAGGTAATGACACATGGCATAAACTATCACTTACTCTAAGATTACATGTTAGCTACACACTTGTACTATGATCCAAGGGCTGACATTTAAACTAAGTTCTACTCTAAGTTCTTATAATATTTCAGCATATACACTTATAAACTAACATCGCCATGGTCCCAACTTGCGCAGATTAAAGCCAAGCAAAAACCTTTAAGCCTTGTGCTGGGGATGGTGGTTCCCGGTGTAGGGACTCTGATGGTCAAGTCATATTATTTTTGTGTATGGGTAAGCTATGTGTTTGGTATGAGGAGTCGATTCACTTATTTATAAGCTGAGGAGAACCGGCCTGAGCTCACCAACTCTGACAGCTTGCGTGGGAGCCAGCAGTAGGGCATGTCAATTCTGTTAGGACAAGGCAATCTGCCCTCTACATCATATGGGTAGAAGTACTTGCCATGTTGTTCAGTCAGAACGGACACCCCCTAGGGCCGAGCAAGTGTTGCTTTCAGAGGACAGGATAGTGGGTCGTTTGAGTAGGAATAGTTGGTAGCTCCAAGTGACCACGTTAGCCCACTCTGCTGGAGTGGAGCCAGTCCAACATTGAAGGGAGTAATTATCATGCCGGGAACCACCTAGTTAGATCGTGTCCTCGTGGGAGGATGTTTGGCCTCGTGCCCATTCTTGACCAGGGTCGGCAGAGTGGGATTGGAAGTTCACTGTCTTGGGAAGGTGAAAATTAGGGTTTTACAGGTATTAAATTAAATATTTTAAATTTTTTTACAATGCAGTTCAATTTTGGTTTGGCTTCAAATGGTTAGAACCAAAACCAAACAGTTTTTTCTTCTTTCGGTTTAGTTTCAAACCGAAATCGTTTTGAAATTGCAAAAACCAAACCGTTCGATGTAGTTTGGTTTGGTTCACGTTTCAGTTTCAGTTTTGGGTTTCAAGTGGCCACCCCAACCTTACATTACTATTTTTGTTGGGTACTATACAATATATTTATGATTAATAAATTATTTGGGAAACTATACTTGTTTTAAAGTGAGTTGTTACAACTCTTATGAAAAAATCTTTTTACAAAACCTTTCTTTTTCGGTCCACTCACCTTTGTTTTTCGCCCCACTCACCTTTGTTTTTTGTCCCTCCAGGGTTTAGTGACTGTGCTCTTGTGGCGTCGAGGATTCTTAACAAACTCTAACTTTCGCGGTGCTCTTGTGGCGTTGAGGATTCTTAACAAACTCTAACCTTCGCTTCGACAATGTAGGAGGTTTCTCCTTCTTGTATAACATTCTTTACTTTACTGCACTTATACTTGTACCTTAACATCACATGTGTATTAAGGGTTCAACCACGTTCATACTGCGTACTCCTACTTTATTTACTTTCAAGGTTTTAGTTTATTCACACTTTTCCACATCACCTTCACTTTATGGCTTCACCACCTTTTAGGTGTCAGCCCACATGTTTCAACTCAGGTGTACACATGGACATTTTGGGTCAGGTGTGTCAGTTTGGTATCAAAGCATAGGCTTAGGCAATCCTACATTCATCACACACGTGATGCAAGCACAATTGATTCTTGAATCTCTAATGTCAAAACCTCGTCAAGAAAGGATTGGGCAAGCTTTTCCCTACTTCAGTCTATTCAGAATGACTATCGCTAATGCTATCCTGACGTCTTTGGAGATTACCTCCGGTCTTCCAGCGAATAACTTCTACGCGACGGAGAGACTACTTGAGTACATATACAATTCATTCATGACAATCTATGGGATTGTGGTACCAAGTTAGGAAACTTTAGGGCCTGTTTGGTATCCTATTTGAAAATTTTTATCATTTCTCAAAACATTTCTTAAAAACATTTCTTGAAAACAATTTTCTTCAAAACTCAAAAACTTGATTGGTTGGCAATTTTAAAATTTCAAATCTTTACAACTTAAACCAGACAAAGAGATCTAAAAAGAAAGGTCACAAGAAAAGGAGAAAGAGAAGAGAGAAGGAAAGAAAGTAAGAGATGATTGAAGGAAAGAGAAAGAAGGCATAGGATCGGACGAGATAGAGAGGAAGATGAGTGAGAGAATGAAGAGAACGGATTGGAGTAGAGACAAAAAAAGGTAAAAATTAAAATAAAAAATAAAATAAAAAAGAGGAAAGAGAAGGAAGAAAAAAGAGAGAGAGATTTGGAGTGAGAAGGCATGAGGGAGAGAAAAGAAATGAGTGAGTTTAAGTTTAAAAACTCACTTTTTATAGTTTTGGAGAATAGACTATATTTTTTAGTTAGTCTTGAGTTCAGTTTTTTAAAATAGTCATACCAAACAAGATTTTAAGGCCTAAAACTTGAAAATTATTTTTGAGTTTAAAAAGTTGGATTCAAGTGGAGTATCGAACAGACCCTTAACCTTCTGTTTTTCTTTGTCAAGTTTTGGATAGCGTGTTTACAAATCAATGTTCAAAAAATCGGTCTAGGCAGCCGCTTAGGCTCCTAGGGGCTCGGCGGTGGTGCTCCGATCTAATTCAAGTCGGCAATCCTTGTCAACTTAGCAACCACAGTTCAACCTATATGGTTCCCGCTCAACTACTCCAAAACAAAGTTTGGATAACACACGAAGTCTTCAACAGATTGAGAAGAATCACAGTCCTCCTTCAACATGACTCTATCATCACCGTGTATCTTAGCTTTCTATTATGTATTCTTGTAATTTGAATTCCATTGTAATCTTGATAACATATACACTGTAATCTTGTAAAGCCTATATAATGATGTACAGATCTCACTCATAATCAATTGAGTTGAGTTTATGCAATTAGTCATTTCAACCCTAGCTTGAATTCTATATAATGACGTTCAGAAAATCGGAGAGGATTTAGGCAGCCATCTAGGCGCTCACTAGGTGCTTTAGATGGCTCTAGACGGCAGGTTAGGCGGTTTGAACGATGTGGACCTTCAGCGGAAGCACATCAACTTGCTATCGAACAACCCGCAGCGGTTTGCTTTGGTTACTGTGAATCTCAAAACGACGTACACCAATGGTTTAAATATCAATGATAGGGTCAGATTTCAAACTTAATGAAAGCCAAACCCAAGCAAAAGCAAAAAATCAATCACCGTCAGCGAGCTAAGTTGTAGACCTTCATGAGGAAGAAGAAGCCTCTGAAATCCTTTCATTTTTTTTCTTTCTAAGAGAATGACGTCGTCTGGGTAGTTGGTAAAGTGAAACGTGTTTGGGGAAAACTGAAGCGTGTTTGGTGTTTTTTTCCCAAACAATAAGTGTTTGGTGTTTATGTGGCACTAAATCCCTAATTCCTAAAATCCTAACTCTTTATAATTACAACAACAACAACAAAAAAAAAAAAAAAAAAAAAAAAAAAAAATTCCTATAATCCTAGTACCACGTAATCACACACAAAACAGAACTGTTAATTAATTTTTATTCAAATACTCATGTAATATTTAGTACGTACTATATTTTTTAATTAAATAGATGTATAACATAGATAGATGTTTTTTATTTCATTAGATGAGTTACATGAGTACACTATATGCATTTTAGTATAATGGTATAACCCAAACTTTCATACAATATATTATTTTTAAGTATAAATAGATACTTATTTATTTGATATATGGTAAATTTCCTTAAACCACCTAGTCTGCCTAGGCGCTAGGCCCTAGCCCATCGCCCGACTAGCGCCTAGCATCTTTTAAAACCATGTTGCAAATATATTGGTAATTTAAATTACATAATGAATATAAATTGATTGATTTTAGGCCATTTGATCCGGGTTTTTAAATCAAATAGCACTACCCACTATTTTTGGCAAATTACATTCCCTCCATTGGAATTCTACGACTCTGTCACGTTCCAACGAACTGAATATGTTGGTGGTTGCTAACCTAGTGATGTTCCAACAAACTGAATACGTGCTAACGGCCCAGGGGGGGTTGTGGGGTTGAATAATTAGTATTTTTCTCAAGGTTGTGAGAAGTTTTTGTGTAGACCGATGATTTTCACGTAGAGCGTTTGAGTTATTGTTTGTTGACTTGAAGGGGGCTTCAATGTTGCAAAGGCTCCCATGATAAACAAGCCTGCCGAGACAAAGTCTTGATGGGACTGTGTTTACCTAATATGGTTTGTATATCCAAAGTTTATTCTGATTTTTGACAATTTCAATTTGCATAGGACTCGACTGAGCTACACTACACTTAATCCTCTCACAGTCCTACTTCCATGAGGACTCAGCTGAACGGCTAAAAGCCCACTGGCCTGCGGGATTTTTACTGACTAGAGGAGTGTGGCCTTTTCAACTCGGATCAACCTACCTCGCCCAGCTGTTATTTCAGGCCTAACAATATTATATGTGGTCACATGAAGAAGTAGCTAGTGCATGTTCTGTCATTTGAAATTTGTTGTAAGCATGAAGAAAGGTAGGTCACCGTCGCCTATTCACTTGGCCATTCATATATTTATATTATAAAATGAAATTGTTATTAGCACTCCAAAAATCTCATTTTAGACTCTTCATAAGTATATTTTTCTTTCTAATTATAGAAAGTTTGGAGTGCTAAATAAGATTTTTGGAGTGTTAATAATAATTCCCTTATAAATTTATGTCAATTTAATAACTCACTCAAGTATCAGTAAATTAGTTTAGGGTGCATAGTACCCTGCATGGCATTATGTGCTGTGTGCTTATAGAGTAGGCTTATAAAAAGGTCATTAATCGAACAGTTCAGTTTTATTTAAATTTTTTATCATTAGAATCGTTTATTTTTGTATCTTAAAAAAAAAAAAATTATTTCTGCAAAAATACTAATTTGATTGAAGATTATTCATCATATGTATTAAACAAGTCGATAATTTTGATAACAACTTACATTGTCATGATGGTAAATAACTAAATCTCTATTTTGATTTTTTATATATCTGGTGTTAGATTACATATTGATTATAATCCCTTGTTGTGTCCTTAATTCAAAATAATTAATATGCATTTCATTTAATGTCTCCCATTATATATTTAAATTTATTAAAAATTTTAATTTATTTTCTTTTACCAAAAGAGTTTTTTAATTTATTAATTTTATTTAACATTCTTCAAACTTGAAAAACTCAATTAATGTACCTAAATGTTAGTACCGAAATGTGTGTACCAAAATGTATTATATTGAACTAATGTATTTAAATGTTAATACCGAAATGTTTGTACCGAAATATATTCAACGAAATGTATTATATTAAATTAATGTACCTAAATGTTTGTACCGAAACGTATTATATTGAATTAATGTACCTAAATATTTGTATCGAAATGTATGTACCGAAATGTGTGTACCGAAATATATGCACCAAAATGTATTATAATGAATTTAATGTACCTAAATGAAGAAGACAACATCAAAATATATTGTATAACAAAAATTAATTTAACTAAATGTTTCAACAAAATATATTATGATAAATGAAATAAAAATAAAAATTATAATGAAATAAAATTAACACATTAAAAATTGGGAAGAAAAAGTGAAATAATTAAAAAATAAAAATATAATTAATAAATGAGGTTATTAATGTATCAATGAACTAAAATTAGATTTTGATCTTACTTATGGTTTTAATCTAAAAATCATCTTTACCAAGTATTAAAATGAAGCTTTCCATAAAAATAATCTTTAAACAATGAACGATTAATATATAAACAGTTCGATCATAATATATGTGTTGTGAAAATGCAAACGTGAAGATGCCAAGTTGCATAGAAAATGAAAGTACCCATATATTGAAATCTTGACTTGACAATAGCCATTCATCACAGGTACAAGGACATAAATTCAATACAAAGCAGGCAGACAGGAGTAGCTTATCCAGGTGCAAAAAGAAAACCCACATACTATGGAAACCAAGATATATCATACCAACTATGCCATAGATTTATTAGTACGATAGTTCACAACAATATTATAATTTAGCACAACCCGCTTCACTTGGGGAGCAAAGCCTCTTGGCTCTTCCTGAACAACTTGTGCTGAATATGCTCAGCAAAAGTTCGTGGTGGGAACATTGCCGGCTCGTCCTCGGACACGGTCTCCGGCAGCGGCTTAAGGATGATCTTCTCCTTTGGTGGCTCACAGAAAACTGCCCATGAAATCCTCACCTTTTCCTTGTTCACCATGCCCCTGTGGAGTATACTTTTGTACTTCCCATTGCTCAAAATCTCAAGTGTGTCCCCAATGTGCATGACGATGGAATTTGGAACGCACTTGGCAGTGACCCACTTTCCTTCATAGAAAAGCTGCAGGCCAGGAACCATGTTGTGGAGGATGAAGGTGAGTGCACTCACGTCAGTGTGAGCTTCAACACCAAGTGCAAGCTCCGGCTGAGGGCATTTTGGGTAGTAGTTGATTTTCATTTGCAAGAGGAGCTCTTCAAGTCCACCAACTTCTTTCTCCAGCCTCCCTTCATCCAATCCCAAGCCAAGTGACAGAACTTTCAGTACCTTGGTTGCTAGCTCCCTCAGTTGCTTAGCATACTCGGCGGTTGCCTCACTGCCAAGGTATTAAAGATTGATGTTAACAAGAGTAAGTGGCGGAACCAGAATTACTTGTGGGGAGGAGGGCCTTTTACAAATATATATAGAACTATTGACAATTTTAACCAATTGGGGGATATAATTAAAATTTTAGACTAGGGTTTATGATTGTGACACCAATTAAGCATGCTAAGATTTTTAAGTACTTACATGTAATCAGCAGGAGTTTGAGGCCAAATAGACAAGTCACGCTTGTCCTCTGGATATACACAGTGGAAGAAGTAGTCCTCCCACTCAAGCTGCCCAGATGCATTGTTTGCAAGCTTGCTTCCATAGCCTTGAATCTTACCAGAGGCCTGGTCATTGGCATACTTCTCCTTCTGCTCAATGGGAAGGTCAAAGAAGGCCTTACCGGCCTTCCTGACCTTGTCCATGAGCTCGTCGGAGATGCCATGGTTCACAAGGTGCATGACACCCCAGTCCACAGCTGCCTTCTTCAACTCCTCCCTGCATTTTGCTCTCACTTTTTCGTTATCGGACTCTATCTCCTTCAAATCGATGGTGGGAACTTGAGGCCCTTCGTTGTTCTTCTCTTGTTCGAAGATGTCACCAATGTTTACGAGCTCATCTTTAGGTCTGATGTACTCTTTTGGAATGGTTGAGATTCCACTGCCGGCCAAGGTCTCAACCCTTGAATTCACTGAATCAGAACTCACCATTTTTGGAGCTGGCTTTCGACAACAAGAATATACTATCTCAGCTAGTATATTACTAGTTTTTTTTTTTTTTTTTTTCCGATAACAATGCAGGCCCTGCACTCTTTTTTTGTGGTGGGTTGATGAAGCAATGGTTTAAGGGGCATTGATAATGTAACGTTGCTTTTATAGTAGCGTGACCAAATGAGTAGTTGGTTCCACTTGGGTTTACAAAACTTAGAAGGGAAAATACTGCTGCTAGCTACCACTAGCAAGAGTAAGTGAGCGTGTTGGAGAGTCAAGAATGTGTTCTTTCTTTTCGAGTAGGCATGTGGCTGTTGTACATGTGACATCTCACCCACCAGACTTTCATCATACGACCGAGGTTTGACTGGAAAGTTGAAAGCGTGCATGGATACCCCTAACCGCCTTAGTAAATGCTTCCGGTTCTTGGTTTTCCACTTTATATGAGGCGTTTGACTATCAAAATTAAGTTAATTATTGGTTTACAAACTTAATTGCATTTACATATTCAATAATAATGATTTATAATTCAAGTAAGTAACAATATTTTTCTGTACAATCAAGTCTTATGTTTAACCTCTCACCAGTAGTATCGTTTGTACAAAAAATGTACGTTTCTTACACATTTGTAGTAGTTTTAACTCATAGTTCGGGAAACTAATTAGTTTTAAGCAAAATTTATTACCCTTGTAGAGAGTTTTAGCGTATATTTCGAAATTCATATGTTAGGATCCCAAATTCGGATCCTGTATACAGAGAGCATATTAACTTCTTGTATTCCAAATTCGAGCCTGAGCATGAGCAGTAAACATATCTGGGATTCATGATTCAGTTTCTAACTTTAATTCATTTATTTGTCTTCGATCACTTCATCACGCAACAGTTTATTTATATCCGAGTAAATTATAGCAATGGTTACTTAATTTTAACCCAGTTGGAGCAATGATCTCTTAATTAAAAATCTTTGACTATTGGTCCTTTAACTTATCAAAACGTTCAGCTATGGTCATATTCGTCAACGCCGTTAGAACTTTACCCAAAATGAGTCACGTACCACTCATGTAAGGCTGAATCAAAGGGCAAATATAAAAAAAACCAAATGAAAAAATTGTAGTAATGGTCCCACAACTTTAACCCAATTTGAGAAATGGTCTTACAATTTTAACCCAATTGGAGCAATTGTCCCTAATTTTAACCCAATCGTAGTAATGGTCTTTCAAACATGACTCATTTTGACGGAACTCTGACGGAGTTGACGAAAATGACCATAACTATATGTTTTGATGAGTTAATGGTCATGGATTTTTAATTAAGGGACCATTGCACCAATTGAGTTAGAGTCAAGAGACTATTATTACAATTTTTTCTTATATCCTAGATGTGATTGTAATTGTCTCTTATCTCATTGGGTTAATGGTCCAACTATGAGCTAGTTACGTACGTATATATAAGAATCAGTAACCTATGTTTCCAATAATTTATGACTTTTTGTGTGTGAATTTGCATTTGTTTTTCGATCATCCTGCGAGTTTCACATACAAAAAAGAAAAACTTCAGCGAATACTTTTTTTTAACGTGGTAGGTTGGTTAGATGACACGCACTGTTTCTTCAAAATCTGTTACACATTAACGTTTTATCCATAATTACGATTTTAAAACACATACAACAAGTGAGTGGTGCATATCATAAGAATTTATAATTCAAATGGTTGATCTCGATATACATTATTAGGCGAACGTCTTCGACTTTATTAATTTTGTTTTAAGTTTGATAATATAGCTCAAGGGTTTGAGTAAAATACTACTTTGCTGTAGGGACAAGTGACCAATTTCGATCGTTGACTCTTAGGATTGATATCGACCATAATACAGAACTAGCCTTCTGAGCATGTGTAGAAGGCGTGTTATGCGCGACTTACACGTTTTAAATGTATTTACCGTAAATTGACAAAAGGAAAGTCAAATATTTGAAGTAACTGAATAATCTTAGATCATGATAAAAGAAAACCCTCATAAACTAATTAAAGCAGCTGAATTCACATAATAAAATCGGTCTCTATAGAATTTACATTAATAGAGAAAATAATATTTAATAAACAATTGATTGAATCGCATTATTGCTAGCCCATTGTGAGGCTAAGCCCACCTCCTCCCCCTTATTGTTGATACTATCGTTTGTTAAAAAAAAAAAAAAAAAAAAACAATCATTTGTCAACTAATTTAATCACATTATTATCCATGTGCGAAAAACCTTTTTTTTATAACCGGCATTACACACCTCTTAAGATGTTTTGAACGTGTTTAAAAATAGAAAAAATAATATTTAATAAACAAATGATTGAATCACATTATTACTAACCTATTGTGAGGTTAAGCCCACCCCCTTCTCCCTTAGTATAGATAATATCGTTTTTTAAAAAACCAAATCATTTGACAACTAATTTAATCACATTGTTATCCGCGAAAGACCTTTCTTTATAACCGGCATTACATGTCTCTTAAGATGTTTTGAACGTGTTTAAAAATAGAGAAAATAATATTTAATAAACAGCTAATTGAATCATATTATTGCTAGTCCATTGTGAGGTTAAGCCCACCTCCTCCCCCTTAGTGTAGATAATATCGTTTGTTAAAAAAAAAAAAAAAAACAATCATTCGATAACTAATTTAATCACATTATTATCCACGTGCGAAAAACCTTTTTTATAACTGCCATTACACGCCTCTTAAGATGTTTTGAACGTGTTTTAAAATAGGGAAAATGAATCACATTATTGGTAACCTATTGTGAGGTACTAATTAAAAAAAAAAAAAAAAAAACAGCACAACAAAACTAATTAAAATGATGAAGACATTTTTTGAATCACGGTGTACTATGCGCACACGTTTTAAATGTATTTATATGCGTAAATTGACAAAAGAAAAGTCAAATATTTGAAGTAAATGAATAATCTTATATCATGCTAGAAGAAACCTCTCATAAATCAATTAAAGTTCACATAATAAAATCGGTCTATAGAATTTATATTAAGAATAGAGAAAATAATATTTAATAAACAATTGATTGAATCACATTATTGCTAGCTCATTGTGAGGCTAAGCTCACCCCCCTCCCTGTTAGTGTAGATAATATTGTTTGTTAAAAAAAAAAAAACAATCATTTGATAACTAATTTAATCACATTATTATCCGCGTGCGAAAACCCTTTTTTATAATTGGCATTACATGCCTCTTAAGATGTTCTGAACGTGTTTAAAAATGAAGAAAATAATATTTAATAAACAACTGATTGAATCACATTATTGCTAGCTTATTGTGAGGTTAAGCTAATATCGTTTGTTAAAAAAAAAAAAAATCATTTGACAACTAATTTAATCACATTATTATCCGCGTGCGAAAAACCTTTTTTATAACCTACATTGCATACCTCTTAAGATTTTTTGAACGTGTTTAAAAATAGAGAAAATTATATTTAATAAACAATTGATTGAATCACATTATTACTAGCCTATTGTGAGGCTAAACTCACCCCTTCCTGCTTAGTGTAGATAATATCCTTTGTTAAAAATAAAAATAAAAACAATTATTTGACAACTAATTTAATGTAATTTAATCATATTATTATCTGCGTGCGAAAGACCTTTTTTTTATAACAGGCATTACACGCCTCTTAAGATGTTTTGAACGTGTTTCAAAAAAGAGAAAATAATATTTAATAAACAACTAATTGAATCACATTATTGCTAAACCATTGTGAGGCAACTAATTGAATCATATTATTACTAACTCATTGTGCGGCTAAGCCCACCCCCTCCTTCTTAGTATAGATATATCATTTGTTAAAAAAAAAAAAAAAAAAATCATTTGACAACTAATTTAATCACATTATTATCCGCGTGCGAAATAATTTTTTTTTTTTTTTAATTTTTTTTATAACGGGCATTACACGCCTCTTAAGATATTTTGCAAGTGTTTAAAATAGAGAAAATAATACATAATAAACAACTTATTGAATCATATTATTGCTAGCTCATTGTGAGGCTAAGCCCACCCCTACCCCTTAGTGTATATAATATCGTTTGTTAAAATAAAAAAAAATCATTTGACAATTAATTTAATCAGATTATTATCCGTGTGCGAATGATATTTTTTTATAACCGGCATTACACACGTCTTAAGATGTTTTGAACGTGTTTTAAAAATAAAGAAATTGAATCACATTATTGCTAATTTATTGTGAGACACTAATTTTTTTTTAAATAATAAATTAAAAAAACAGAACAAAAATTAATTATTAAAAAAATAGTGTTAAAATGATGAAAATGCCCCTTCCTTATTTGATGCATTGTTTTGGGATGCTTTTGAAGTTTTTTATCTTAAGGGTATTTTTCTCCAAATATTTTTGGTAAAACTTGGTGACACCATATCAGTATTCACTTTCCGTTGGCTTTATATATAAGATTAGCGTTTTAATTAGCATATGCAGCAGGCCATGTTATGAATTGCGTAAACAGGTAGCGGAGACCTAAATTAAGGGCGTGAATATAAATTATTCGGTTCCCATCAGGCTGTTGAGCACGTGTTACCTAACCCTAACGAGCCAAAAAAAAAAAAAAAAAAAAAAAAAACACTTCCTTATTATTCTCTTTTTATTTTTAATATGAAAAAACTTGGATACTCACTGACAAGTATTCACTTTTTAATTTGGCCAATGATATTTTAACCAATTTTATTATTTTAAAATAATGAATATGTTATTTAATTCTTATTGAGTCTTGAAAAACAAGAAACATGTGACACTTTTAATTGAACTAAATTAAAAAGTGAGTATAGAAAGTACTTACTAGTGAATCTAAGTATTTTCATTTTTAATATGGTAAGCTGTAACTGAGAAATTGCTTCTCTCTTTCGTGTTGGAAGTCTTGTAACATTGCTTAAATCTTTAGGTATCAAGAGTCATTATTTTTTACTTATGACCCACATACTGACTTGATATATGGTGAATATGTGAAGGTAAAATAGTCTCATATCGGTGAAATGAAAAATTTTGAAATGACTTTATAAGAGGTTGGGCTACTCTCAAATTGCCAATTAATTCTATGGTAAAACCTCAATTTTCTTCATGGTATCAAAGTAGGTTGGCCCATACGTGAAGTCTAACGGTCACACGTGCTCTATGTCACCCTCGTGTTGTCCACGCGTCTGACTTGAAAATTCTCAACGCGTGAAAAGACATGTAAAAATGTACAACCTAAAACAGTCCCACATATATAGAAGTGAGTCACTAAAATTTTTTTTTTTATACGTGTGTCAACTTGTGATTCACTGACAATGAACAATGAATCTAGGACCTTTAACCTTTCTTATAATCATGAAAAAGGAAAAGAAAAATACTTACAGTAGAAAGCAACAAAGCCACGTGGATCTATGGCTGACTTAACATGGTTGGGGTTTGTTACGTTATTCTCTTCAGGTTCTAGAATTTGTAGGGCATTATTTTAATTGTGTCCTCTTCTTTTTCGATATGTTTGTGATTTTCCTTTAAATGGTCTTCATTCGTTGTACGTGTTGGGGTGTGGAGATTGAAAAGGAAGTTTCTTGATTGAACAAGACCATTTGGTTGGTTTGGTGCCTCGTGTGTCCACTTTGCAACTCTCAGTCAGCATACCTGCCAATTACTTTGCTTACTTCTCCGGTATCTACTCACTTAACCTTTTTTTTTTTTTTTCTTTCCCGCAACTCATAAGTTTCTCCTTGTCCCTGAAATATTCTTGTTTACAAGAAAACTAGTTGCGGAAAGTAAACAGCTCTACAAATCAGTGGATCGTATTGTTGATACTATTTTTGTTTTATTTAGGATACTGAATCAGATCCAAAAATTTAAACTATTGATGGATTTAGTCCAATTTTTTCCATTTTTAACTTTAAATAAATTTTTTGTTTTTTTTTGTTTTTGGTCAAACTTTAAATAAATTTATTGATTTATGCATCTTTACACATTTTTTAATTTGAATATTTAAATAGGAAAACTTAAACACTTTCATGGAAAATAGTTTAAAAATTTTATATTCATTGTATATGTTGATAAAATACGTTTAAACTGTGATAGAGGCATCTACGAAAATAAATAAAAATTAATCTACGTATCATCCATGAAAATAGTAAAGAAATTTCATCTTCCATACATTTAATTCTTATATTCATTCCTAAAACTTAGTAATAAACCTATAAATAAGGAATGACATTTATCAACATTTAATAAAACAAAACAAAAAGGATTGACTTGGATAGTGAGTGAATAGACCCAACAAAATGACTCACAAAATTAGACTTATATGAAGTTTACTCTTTTATTTTTATTTATTCAATTCGATATCTAAAATTAACGAAGAGTGCAAGAGAATAAAAATAAGGATTATTAATCGAAATGCTCCCTGAAACTGTCATTTAGACTCAATTTACCCCCTGAAACTGGTTTTGTCTTACTTTACCCCTTGAAACTGACATTTTCAACTCTTTTGGTTTCACTTTACACCATTCCAGACATTTTAGTTTTTATGGTTTAGTTAAATAAAGGCTTAATACATACTAAGGGTGCAACTCGAGTGGTATGGGCAGGTTGGAAGGTCAACCCAATCCTAACCCAATTTTAACAATTCGGGCTCGGGTTCAAGTTGGGTTTCATTTGGGCTCATGTTTAATTGGGTTAGGGTTTACTTGGCTTGGGTTTGGGTTGCCCAACTTTTTCAAGTTTAATCTTGTAACAACTTAGTTTCCAAGAATCTCTAAAAAAATTAAGCCAAGTAGCATCCAAGCTATCTAACTTTAATTTCATAAATCAATCTACTATAAAGCTTTAGGATTTAGAGACTACGAATATGGGCTGACTAATCAAAGTGGATGAGGATCCTCTTTGTAGGGATCCTAGAGATTCTCACATCCTAACTATTCATCATACATTGTACGGTCAGTTTTCATCAGGTACTATTTGTATTTAATTTTAAATTAAAAAAAGTCATATGATTTATGAATGCATGATGGGATCCCCATAATTTGGATCTAGATGGGATCCAAATTTGGATCTAGATGGGATCCAAATCCAATCAAAGCCTCTTATTCCCTAAAAGCTTAAGTAATTATAAAGGGTAATTTATTAAAAAAATTATTAGAAAGGGCGTTGGTTTTTGGATTTGGCTCACTTGGGTGTAGTATAAGCATTAATTGATATGAGTTACAATAATTTGGTTAAATTGAGTTTGGTTAGTCGGGTTGGGTTGGGAATGGATGGGCAAATGATCAATCCAACTCAACCCAATCAATGGACGGGTTGAAATTAGGTTGGGTTCGGGTAGGTTATAACTAAAAAAAACCTCACTTGTTCCTGTTTAAAGTCGTGTTAGATATGGACAGGTTCAGATTGGCCCAACTCAAGTTGCACCCTTAATCCATACACAACTCCTTATATTTTCCACCAATCTAAGTTCAGTCGTTTGATCTTACGAAACAAATTAGGGTTTATGGAAGAAAAGAAAGGAATTTAAGCCTTTCAATGGCTACTCTTGGCGACGATGACAGCTCGTTGTAACCCAAAGCAACCATTTTATTGTAATTTAAAGTCGAATTTGCAATTTATTTATCGCCAAGGTGATTCTTCAATCATATTATTGATGAATTTATAGTCATTATCTGAAGTATGATGGATAGGTATGTTAGTTTTCGGCGGAATTGGGTGAAGTGAGACCAAAAAAGTTGAAAATATCAGTTTTAGCAGGTAAACTGAGTCAAAACCAGTTTCAATGGGTAAATTGAGACTAAATGGCAGTTTATGAGGGCATTCCAATTAATAAGCCTAAAAATAATGCATAAAAATAACTCTCCATAGGGATTGTTCTACTTATATTTATCTACTTTAATCTTCTGAATACATTTGCTATTATCTACAGTAAAAGATGGGAGAGTTGGCTAAATCTCATAATAGAGTAGCCCTAATAATCTTTTGAATCCATTTGATAATTTGGCAACATGTTACATATAATCTTTTGAATGCTCTGCATGTTGGTGAAATTGATTCCAAGACTTTTCACTTACAAGTGAAGAAAAATATCACTAAATTGATCCATAATACATACTATTTTCTTAATAATAATATATACTATTTTCAATTAAATATTTTCTTAATAGTATATACTATTTTTTTAAGCAAAACGGTAGCGATTTTATTAGCATTTATTGGGTGGACCTAAATCGCGGAGGAATGGAACGATGAAAGGCCTCTTGGGGACATCCACGGGCAAGAAGCAAATTAGACTTGTTTCAATACTAAAGTTTTGGATTACTATATCCAATCGCTTTCTGCAAGAAAAAAGGAAAGAATACACAGTACATAAAAAAGTGATTTATATATTCGATAGTGACCACTTGGCCTTCAAAAGGGCTTACAATGCCAAGACCCTTTCAAGTTGTTATTCAATTATTAACAGGACTCGTTGACTTATGCCTGTTTACACCCACTTTTCATTTCTAAACACCCATAATTTTTTTTTTTAAATTTTATTTATCATTGTATCCCGTTGTTTAGCTATCTTTTAAAGATAATCCTGTAATTTAAAAATTAATAAAAAAAAAATGAATGGGCAAATTTAAAAAATGAGGTTAGGTGTCCAGAGCATGGTGGAATTTAGCTCAACGGTGTCCGAAGTAATAGGATGTCTAGAGTCAAAACGAAAATATTTCATTAATTAAGTGCAAAAAAAATTAACTATTAAAGATTTCATTGATTTTTAACTAAACTCCCTGAAAATTATAAGAAAATAAAATCTTTCAATTTCTTTTTTTTATATTTTCATCCCAATCATATGCCATATCACAGCCAACACGCGAATAGCGTGGCAATGCATGCTTTAAGCAACCGAAAGCAAGAAGCATACAATGCAGATCACGTGGTAACCTTGCGCGTGCATGTGTCCAACGCAGAGACCCTTACCTGACATTAAAATTGGCATTTATGTTGTGTTTTCTTTGTCCGTCTTATTTTCGTGACATATCCGATATTTTAACGGGTCATATTTTATAATATATGTTGAAATAAACGGGTAACACGATCCGGTCCAAAATTGACTCATTAACATTACTGGGCAATATGAAACTTCAAAAATATATTTTAATGAAAATATATTTTAAATCAATAATAATCAAATGAAAAACATAATACTGAATTAGTACCTACATACCACATTGTCATATAAATAACTTCAAAAATGGCTATTATTGTAGTAACGTTTTTTAGTAGTTCATTTATTTAATGTAGAAGTGTGAAAAAATATAAAAGAAAATATAAACACTCATAACCACATGCCCTATAACTTTTGTGAAGATGTCAACTTCGAAATTCGCACTATAATCTCATAAACCATAGATTTAAATTTAACCGTTGATTGTCGTTTACGTTTACACTCTAGTTGTCACATCCCGACCCGGGGCGGATCACTTCCCGAGCCCACTCCACTACCGAAGCACGATATTGTCCACTTTGGGCCCCGACCACACCCTCACGGTTTTGTTTTTGGGAACTCACACGAGAACTTCCCGATGGGTCACCCATTCTGGGAATGCTCTCGCGCGCTACTCGCTTAACTTCGGAGTTCCTATGGAATCCGAAGCCAGTGAGCTCCCAAAAGGCCTCGTGCTAGGTAAGGATGAGAATATACATATAAGGATCACTCCTCTGGGTGATGCGAGATGTCACAATCCACCCCCCTTAGGGGCTCGACGTCCTCGTCGGCACACACGCGGCCAAGGTTAGGCTCTGATACCAAATTGTCACATCCCAACCCGGGGGTGACCACTTCCCTGGCCTGATATTGTCCGCTTTGGGCCCCCAGCACACCCTCACGGTTTTGTTTCTGGGAACTCACACAAGAACTTCCCGATGGGTCACCCATCCTGGGAATGCTCTCGTGTGAGTTCCCAAAATCAAAACCGTGAGGGCGTGGTTGGGGCCTAAAGCGGACAATATCGTGCTACGGTGGTGGAGTGGGCCTAGGAGGTGATCCGCCTCGGGTTGGTATGTGACAATTTGGTATCAGAGCCTAACCCTGGTCGAGTGTGTGCCGACGAGGACGTCGGGCTCCTAAGGGGGTGAATTGTCACATCCCGACCTAGGGCGGATCACTTCCCGGGCCCACTCCACCACCGTAGCACAATATTGTCCGCTTTGGGTCCCGACCACGCCCTCACGGTTTTGTTTTTGGGAACTGACACGAGAACTTCCCGATGGGTCACCTATTGTAACATCCCACATCACCCAGGGGAGTGATCCTTATATGTATATTCCCATCCTTACCTAGCACGAGGCCTTTTGGGAGCTCACTGGCTTCGGGTTCCATGGGAACTCCGAAGTTAAGCGAGTAGCGTATGAGAGCATTCCTAGGATGGGTGACCCATCGGGAAGTTCTCGTGTGAGTTCCTAGAAACAAAACCGTGAGGGCGTGGTCGGGGCCCAAAACGGACAATATCGTGCTACGGTGGTGGAACGGGCCGGGGAAGTGATCCGTCCCTGGCCGGGATATGACAATTTGGTATCAGAGCCTAACCCTGGCCGCCTGTGTGCCGACGAGGACATCGGGCCCCTAAGGGGGGTGGATTGTGACATCCCACATCGCCCAGGGGAGTGATCCTTATATGTATCTTCTCATCCTTACCTAGCACGATGCCTTTTGGGAGCTCACTGGCTTTGGGTTCCATGGGAACTTCGAAGTTAAGCGAGTAGCGCGCGAGAGCATTCTCAGGATAGATGTCATATCCCGGCCCGGGGCGGATCACTTCCCCGCCCCGCTCCACCACCGTAGCACGATATTGTCCGCTTTGGGCCCCGACCACGCCCTCAGGGTTTTGTTTCTGGGAACTCACACGAGAACTTCCCGATGGGTCACCCATCTTGGGAATGCTCTCATGCGCTACTCGCTTAACTTCGGAGTTCCCATGGAACCCGAAGCCAGTGAGCTCCCAAAAGGTCTCGTGCTAGGTAAGGATGGGAATATACATATAAGGATCACTCCCCTGGGCAATGTGGGATGTCACAATCCACCCCCCTCAGGGGCCCGACGTCCTCGTCGGCCACACTCGGCTAGGGTTAGGCTCTGATACCAAATTGTCACATCCTGGCCTGGGGCGGATCACTTCCCCGGCCCGCTCCATCACCGTAGCACGATATTGTCCGCTTTAGGCCCCGACCACGCCCTCACGGTTTTGTTTCTGGGAACTCACATGAGAACTTCCCGATGGGCCACCCATCTTGGGAATGCTCTCGCGTGCTACTCGTTTAACTTCGGAGTTCCCATGGAACCCGAAGCCAGTGAGCTCCCAAAAAGCCTCGTGCTAGGTAAGGATGAGAATATACATATAAGGATCACTCCCCTGGGCGATGTGGGATGTCACACCATTATTCTGATTGAATTTCATTTTTCAGATTTTCGTTATTGAAAACATGATATTTAAGCGGATGCATAAAGATGAAAGGTTCAGATCATTGATATCATGTACAAGTTTTTACAGTCAATGAAGAATATTGCTTAGAGTTTATAAAGTCTCTGGAAACTACATAACATTGACTTATATTTCAATTAACATAAACATCAGAATGTGATATCAACGATCTGAACAGATCAATTTTATGCATTATCTAAAAGATCATATTTAAAAAAAAAATTAAAATTAAAATAATCCAATGAGAAGAATAGAGCGTAAATGGATTATGGTGTCGGATGTAACGGTCCGTTCCCAATTTTACGATTTTTATAATTTTAATAAGTGAATTTACGAAAATGCCCTTCAAGGCAAATACGTTGACTTTGTTTGACCACCTTGTCGTGTCATGTAAGATCTATTTTCTTGGCATATCCTAGTATAGGTGACTACCTATGATGGTATAATCCTTATCTTACCCTACTATATTTTACTTATGCTCTGATGTTGCATGTGAAATGGGTCCATTCCTGCTCATATCACACTCTTATATTTAGGCACTTTTATGTTTAAATTTATTCACATTTTTCACATCACTACACTTTATGGCTTTGTCACCTTCCAGGTGTTGGCCAGCACAGCTCGATTCGGAGTCCTAGTGGACATGGTTAGGGTGTGTCACCAGATTTCAGAGTTGAGCCTTTCATAAAAGCTGTAAAGCTTGTCCTTATGAATGGTTGTGTGTATGTGTGTCTATATATATATATATATATATATATATATATATATATATATATATTACATTTTCACACTTCTACACTAATTATTATGAATTTTATTAATATGCACTCAAACAAAAAAAAAATAGGGTTTTTTTTATTAGGACCCCACATTATGTTGAATACACCCCATTTTAAAATTTAATATTTAATGAGTTATATACCTTAATGTGAATGACAATTTCGACCTTATAAAGTTTTAAAAATAAAATTAAAAAAACTCTAAATACACCCTAAATCACTTTTAACATGTATATCCTAAGATTAATTATCTTTTTCAACTCTCAAAACCACTCTTACCTTCCTCCGTTAGATGTAACAATTTACCGTGTTAAATTGCTGTCTCAAGTTTGGCAATGAGACATGCTAGCTTATTTGCCAGAAACCTGTAGCTTTGTAACAAGAATCATTAAAAAAAAAAACAAAAAAAAATCGTTCTTATTAGACTTGTACAAATAGCATACAATTGTCAATTTCACTACAAAAAAAGTGGGCTAAGAGCACAATTGATTTGTGTTCCTTTCAATTTCATTGAGCACAAATGCATATCTGTGCGTTTTGAGTATCATTGAACACAAAAATAGTTTATATGTGCTCTCTAAGCAAAAGGAACACTGGTTTGTGCCGAAAATGAAGTGTATTTGTGCCTACTTGCATGTGTCACAATAAAAGTTACCGTGCTCTTTGATGTAATATATTTAAATTAAAAGTAGGTTTTCGTGTTCACGCCTTTCTTGTCTCTCCCCCCTCTCTTAAACTCTGCTACTTGTCCTCTTTAGCAATCTTCCATTCTTCCTCCCTCCCCTTCCCCCTCGGATTTGGATCCTCTACTGAGCCCAAGGAGAGGATCCTCCTGATCAAATGATTTGAATCATTGGATGAAAATCTAATGGTTACAAACAGAAGTCCCTTTAAAATTATAATAATTATAGTCGTCCCAAGTCATTTGGTCAGGATCTTTTCCTTGGACTCAGGAGAGGATCCAAATCCCTCCCCCTCTCCCTCCTCTTTCAGGCAACAAAGCCGCTGTCCACCCGTCGCCAACGACCGTCTAATTATACCTCTAGAATCCTCTTGTCGTCCTCTTTCCAACTCCCAAGTTTGTTTCTCCAAATTCTTAGCCAAATTTCCTCAATTTCACATCTAAGCAACGGTGATCGTGGGCTTTCCTGCCAATTTCAGGCAAAGGCTGCCGGAATTGGACCTCGATGCAAGAGGTAAAAATGATCTCTCTTTCCTCTTCTTTCTTTCTCATCTCTCGTTCCCTCTCTCTCATCTATCCTTCTCCCTACTTTCATGTTCTGCTCTGCCTCCCTCAGACTCTCTTTTTCTCACCGTGTCTCTTTCTCCAACTCCCTTTCTCTCTTTACCTTCCCAGATTCAGTCCATCTCTTTTCCTTTTCCCGATCTGATGGTTTTTGAAGAACCAATCCAAAGCCTAACTCCCAGTTTCGGTCCATCTTTATTCTCTCTCTAAATTCCCAAATCCCATATTCGGTCTCTCTTTAATTCTCTCTTATTTGATTTGATTTTCAAAAAATATATAGATCTATTTGATTTTCTTTCCTACTATTGTCTTCTTCAAACTACATTGATTTGTATTTGATGAAAGAGAATCTTCGAGTCAGAAAGATGTGGGCAAGCAAAAAAGGAGGGTCTCCGGAGGCTGCCCTAGAAACCACCATTGACATCTTCAGCATCGAGGTAAATTCTCTTTCTTCCCAAACTTTCCCTTCAATTTTCTTTCACTTTCTTAGTAACCAAACGGACAATTCAATCCATAAAGTTTGTATCTTTGACATTATTTGTGCTTTCAAATAGTTAACAATAGTAGCTTTATTACAAACACTCGCCGATGACTTGCAGGAACTTCATCGAGCTCGCTCGCAGAGGATATTATGACAACGTAATTTCACAGAATCATCCAGGTTTCATATTTTCTTCTTTTGTAGTGTATATAAATATTAGATATATATATATATATATATATATTTTACTGACGGTTAAATTGGAATTGGGGTAGGATTTCATAGGGCAAGGTGGTGATCCCACCGGGCCAGGAAGGGGTGGCGAATCCATTTATGGGTAAAAAAAAAAAAAATCTAAATTTGCTTTCTTTTTTTTTACCCCCGATTTTAATTAGATTTGAGAACCATAGTGAAGAACTTGTTTTGTATAATGAGTTTCAGGGGAAAGTTTGAGGATGAGATAAAACAAGAGTTGAAGCATATTGGAGCTGGCGTCTTATTGATGGCGAATGCTGGTCTGAAAACAAATGGAAGCAAGTTCTTTTTCATGTTGGCACTGTGCCCATCATTGGATGGTATGCTAATTTTTACCCAGTATTGTTAAGACTGTTTTTTACAACTATATGTGCAGTATTTGACTTTTTGTTTTACTTAATCTGCTTAAAAGTGATTAAAAAGCGGTAAGCGTTTTTGCCTTGAGATGGTATGTGTATCTTGCATACAATGTGGTTTGGTGGACTTGTGACCTGTTGACTTTAAAAGTTATTTGCATGAGACATCGGTTCATCGCTCTGTGACCTATTAAAATATCTGGAGACTGAAAAACAGTTCTTGCTATAATACCATTTCTTTGTGATTTTGCTATGAGGATTTTACGATTTGACATGCGCACGCAATCTGAATATAGTTATGAGCTGTATTTGTGTACGGGAATCTTTAGGCTTTAGTTGACTTTCAGGTGACTATAATAATCTACACCATCACCATTAGGATTCTGTTTGAGCTATAAAGTGACTAAAGTAAAACTCCTATCCGTTTCTTGATTTAGCATTCTTATGAAAGATTTTGACTATGTATGTTGAACACGAGCTTGTGAAGGTATAAAACCGGCTCCCTGCACTGAATATTTAAAAAAAAACCTCAGTGTATTTCAATTTTGTGACTCACGTGATTCCTCCCAAACTTGATTATCTGTATGCCCTGCATTTTTGTGTGCCTTACTAATTAATTGTGATTTAGGAGTACAAATTTGTAGTAGATTTAGAAGTGGTAAATAGCAGTTTAGCAGAGGCATTTGTAGATTCAAATATCAATGTTTGTTCATTAGTTCCCCTAAACATCACACATTTTGCTTTTTGTTTTCTAGTTTGCTTGACTTTGTCCGTTGGATCAGAAAGACATGGCCCTTGCCTTCATCCATTTGATGATAATTTTGCTTTTACAGAAGTTTTTTCAATTTTTTTTTTTTTTTATGACTTGTTGTTTGTATATAATGTTTGATTTTGGATTATACATATTTTTACAGGATTGATGGGAATATATTATTTTGTAGAGGTGTACTTTACTTTTGTGCTATTTCTCATCTTTGTAAGTGGTTAATGTACCATACATTAATAAGTTTGGTTTGTATTTGCTTGAAATATATACAACATTATTAGAGGTCCTTTAATGTTTTGCTCTTATTATATATATAATAACTATTTTTTTTATTTTTTATGAAACTTATATTTACTAAATTTCTTTCTTTTCCAGGAAGAGGATGAACTTCCTTCTACAATTATGGTTCACAGTGTCGATATGGATTTGCTTCCTTGTCATGTTAAGGTACACTGGAGATTTAGTTGTACCAATGGTAAAATGTTCTCTTTTTTGTCGGAGAAAATGAAACTCTTTTGTTATCAGATATGTGTAAAGCTAATGAATTCTCAATGTTGATTGGATGTTTGGGTAGTTAAACATCACTAGAAATATGTGATCCTTTCCCTTTTTCATTTTTCCTTTGGTTTGGATTTCAGGAAGGTGATTGCATAATCCACCAAGCTGGGAAAAAGGGTAAAATCAGTTATGGGTGGCTATATGTAGGAATGCATGGATACATTGATAGGAAAATCTCATTATTTTGTTGGTCTTTTATCTTGAACACTTGTAAACATGTTCTTTATGAGGAATATTTATGTAGTTTCATTATAGACATTCCATTTCTACTATTGGATTGCTTTTTACAGCTGAGACTGCCATCTTTGATTTTATGAAAATTTTAAATTTTTGGTTTTATTTCAAAATTTTACATTTCTATTTTTTTTTAATAGAACCTACTGGGCACAATAACAAAAATACTGCAAACATGGATGGAGAAGGTCATTTGACAAGTTGTCAGAACAAGGACACAAAAAAGCCTTTATTTGTGCTTGCCTCTTTGAGCACTGAACAATCTATTGTGCCCTTTTAGCAATGGTGACGCCCATAGAGGGGATAGACATAAAGATAGTAGCTGCACTGTTGCTATTGGTCTATGAGCACAATTGTTGGTGCTTTTTGGCCTCAAAGGGCACAAATAATTTATTGTGTGCAGTGCTCATCTTTTTGGTAGTGTTTGCAGATTTTTAAGATTAGTTTGGGCTTACTTTCTGTCAGACCTTTTAAATACCTCGGAAAATTTCATACAACAACAATGTTGTATATATGCTTTGTTCCCTTATTTTTTTAGTGGTTTTAATAAAAAAAATTTGGGTAAACATAGTTTTACAGTGACTAAGTTCTCATGGTAGGGGAGGAAACTAATATTAATGATTTATTTCTTGAGGAAACTAATGTTAATGTTTTATTTCTTCTGATGTGGTTAGAATTTTGAAAAGCAATGGAGGGAAGTAGCAAATTTTAAAAGGTTTAGGCAATCTCATGCGAAATATTATAGTAGTTTTCTGTAGTTTTTTGTTGAAATTTTTCATGGTTTTTTCATTATCAAAGAGTAGGCTAGCTTCTGGAAAAGTATGAAGCAATCCAAAAATAGAATTCATGAAGTTAATGCACGATTATTATGCTCTGCATTTCTAGATCCCTTTTTGTTACAAAGTGATGGATTGTAAAATATTTTTTACCGTTAATGGTGGATTCTCAAATCTATTTTTTGAAAGCAAAGAGAAACAACATAGAAACCACCTATTCAAAGAAACAAGTAAGATTTTTGGTTGATCTTATGTATGTGCACTTAAGATGTGAAGAGTGTGGGGTGTATGTAGAAAATGTGGGGTTTATGTAGGGAATTTAAGGTGTATGTTGAAAGTTGGGGTGTGAGGGTATTGTGGGAAAGTATGTGGGGTGTATTAAGATACATTTTAATTAAAAAAGCAAATATGGGGTATATTAAGTATGTAAGGTGCATTCAACAATATATGGGGTGTTAGTATAACAAACCAAAAAAATATTCATGAGGGTTTGGAGGGTTTCAAAATTTTAAACAAGGATGTAACTATTGTTTATGTGTAGAGGATGCAATCATGAGTGTTTATATATTCTTTCACATTTTTCAACTTTTACATTAATTATTAAGAATTTTTGTTTATTTCGAACTCCCCTAAAAACAATATTCATGAGGGTTTGTAGTGTTTTAAAAATTCAAACGACGACGTACCCATCGTCAAAGTGTAGAGGTCGAGATCACGAGCATTTGTATATTTTTTTTCCTCATTAATATTCTTCATACTTGTAAATGAATTATTATGAATTTTTTTATGTGCTTTGGTATTTTTAAATTGCTTTGTATTTTTAATGTGCTTGGGGAATTTTTAATCTCACTTATGAGAGATTAAGTACTATGGCTAGTTTTGCTCAAAAAAAAAAAAAAAGTACTATGGCTATTGTAGTAACTAGTATGGTTGTTTTAGCAGTTTAAATTATCAAACTAACTTTTTTTTTCTTAATGGGTTACCCGTTAAGAACCTGTTAGTAATAGGTCCTTAAAAGGTGACTCGATAACAACCAAAATAGTTATCGTGCTGATCCTTAAAAGGTGACTCGATAACGACTGGAATAGTTATTCTGTTGACCTGAATCCCTTCATTTTATAACAATGCTTTAATGCAGTGGCAAAAAGGAATTATGTTTATATACTTGCGCTAGTGCAAGTTCGATCTTTATCAATTTACCTCCATCAAACAACAAAATATTTAGCCAGTTAACACTACCACTCTACAAAAATAATAATAAAAAGAGTTCCTCAAAACGCTTTGTAGCCAATTCATGAAACTTCGTATTTACTATCGGAATGGTCAATATTATAAATTACTCTGGAAAGATTATTTCTTACAAAAATCAATTAAAACTGAGATCATTTAGTCAATCAACTGCAATAGATAAATAGTTTTTAATGCTTTTTTTTTTTTCCCAAAATGTGTGCATGTGTTTTTATTCAGTTTAATGATTAAATGATCTAATATTTTATTATTTTTTCCCAACTATGATTTTTACAGAATGATTTATAGTATTACAATTCCAATTAGAAGCACGAAGTTCTGTAAGCTAGGCATGGAGTATTTTGAGGAGGAACTCAAAGCACAAGTTAATTTTTATTTATTTATTTATTTTGTAAGGGCCCAAAATCTCACATACAAGCTCAATCATGTCTCAAAGCCCAATCGTTATGGAAGCAACACAAGTCGAGCTTAAATCCATGCATAAAGTGCGAAACGAAGAGTATGCAAATTCATCATCATACCACGCCAATAAAACAATAAAATATTGTATGCCAAGCCCATGAAAATCACGCATATTTATCGTGTCAAGCCATTGTTGGGGGACTTTTAAGCCGAGCTATACTTGGGCATTGACAACTACCTTCTGCTTCCCCTGGTTCACTTGAACACCAAGTCCTGGGATACCTCGAAAGAATTAGCGTGTCTTAGGAACTATCTCGATTGGATTAAGGGCTCACAGAGAACATGATAAAGTAAATAATGGCTTGCTTAAGTGAGGCATGGTGTGGAAGCTAAAAACTTACCAGTTTAGCAAGAGATGTTGGAACCAAATTCGCGCACCTCCGTGAGTGGAGGTTGAACACAAATCCGAGTAAACTTGAACAACCTGGAAAAACAGTAAAACAAGCGTAAGCAAGCCTTAGACCGGAGGGGGGGGAGGGGTTGTGTGTGTCAGCCAAAGGCTCTCTGACGATCAAGTTAGTGAATGATTTTATACTTAAGCAATGGGCAAGAGAATTGAAGTGTAGATTGCGTTACCTTAGATGAACCCTAGGTGGGTGTATGTCTCATTCATTGATTGAACATGTTTACCCCTATCTGGGTTTTGAATCTCTTTTCACTTTATTTGAGAGTCTTTTCCGTTGTTTAATGTACATCTTTTGCTATTGTTTCTATTGTTTCGAGTTTCGCCCGACTAGACATGTCTTTGATTTAGCTAGTTTTCCAGAGTATGTTAACTTTGGATTGATGAGAAACAAGGTGAAGCATAGGTGATTTTTGTGGGCTTGGGACAGAGCATAACAACCCTCCTTGATGATGTTGATCTGAGAAAACATCATCTCCCAAACTTAGTACTTGTAAGGGTACCCATCATAATATCCAGAATACCACCTTACTCCAATACCAGGTATTCGAACCCATGGAGAACCCCTTGTCTTGTCCCTACTCTTTTTGCTAGATTGGAGATCATGATATTTTGTTTATCGAGAATGTCTTCCTATGTATTTGTCCATCTCATTCCCTTTATGAGGGCTTTTCGAATCTTGTTGCAATGTGATGTTTGAGGAATGTATATTCCTCAACTCGTGTTGCATGTCTGTTTCTAGTGAATCTTAGATGAAAGTTCTTTGGAGATGTGGTCGTCTGCTTATGGGTCAGAAACACTTTTGTAATCATTTTGTCAAAACATATGCGTTAGAGCTGAGCATTTATGACCAAACTATTCTTGGCTGGCTTGCCCAAGGCATTTTTGCATATCAGAGCTCTGTTGGAATAAAATTATTTATGGGGATTACCTAGTTTGGATGCCCCATTCGGACCTGCTAACACTTAGTATCGTAGAGCTTACTTGACTTAGTAAGTTGATCTGGCATATAAGTAGTTGTACTCGGTGTCAGAGTTCATAGCCACCTCACCCTTTCGACTATTCCCTCGAATGGCGTAAAGCCCGGATTTGAATGTCATAACCCACAACCTTGCTAGTTGTATAAACTTTCTGGAGGTCGGATGATGCATTAGACTTTTGGGCCAAGGTGCCATGCCCTTGCCCGTAGCCCTCAAATCGTTATCACGCTTATTATGGTTCGAGTCTCCTAAGCTGCTAACTGTTCTAAATTGATTGGGCTAAAAAAGGCTCCCTTGACAATGTAATTTTGAACTTTTCAAGACATGTATTGCAGCTAAGTTTTCAAAGTTTGGCCCTTGTTTTGAACGAGTAGGGTACTTCTTGCATTCCAACAAAAAAAACAAAGAAAGAACACATATTTAAGACAAATGGATGCACTTTATTCATGATCAAAGTAAAATTTGATTGACAAAGGGGTGTGATTAAATCTGAAAAGGATTGCCTACATATCTCCGGGATGGATAATCAAATCGCTAGTGTAGTTCTAAGGAAAAGATGATATGATGCAAAAAAAATACATCAAGGATCACTTTTGACAATAAGCCTATGGTGAGGTGTTGGGAGATGAGTTCTCCATGGACTTGTCTTCGCGTAGACGGCGACATTGCGATAAGGTCTAGAGATGACTACTACATATCCTGGGAAGGGAATCAAACCTCGTATAGTCTGTGAGGTGCTTTGCTTCATTTTAGGTCACTTGGATAGGTTTGTAGGGGATTTGATTTTCTCCAGCAGAGGTTCTTCCTCTTAACATAGGTTTTTCAGCTTTTCTATCTCAAACCTTTTGCTGCTCGACGCTACTCCCGAGTAGTGAGGCAGGGTTCTGTCTTCAAAGAGGATAATTTCTTTGACATGCATTCATTCCCAGCCGAGGATAGCATTGTAAGGAGATGGGCTATCCATCACATGGAAAGTCATCAGATGTTCGGAAGGTTTCAGTTGAACTATGAGACGTATCATTCCCATGGTGCTGAGTGAGGTTTCATTAAGGGCTTAAATGCTTGGATAGTTAACCGCATTGAGTTAACTCCATCTAGGATATTCATTCTTGTAGCTGCTCCCCTTACGAGGATATTGACTTCTGACCCGTTGTTAATCAGGACTTTGCCGACCATGACGTCAGAGATTTGGAGCCTGATGATGAGGGTGCCATTAGAGGGTGGACAAATAGTTTCTGACCTGATGGGGGGATTCTTCACTCAAGGTGTTCCTGAGATCATTTTCCTCCATTTCTGCACTTTTTTGAAGTATTCTTGTTTTCCTCTTATGTGATTAATGCTTGGAAGAAACTTCCTGCCAGTGTGTCAGGGGAGTGGCGGTCCCGGAATCTTGTGCAGTTGTGTTGTTGAAAAGATTTTTTGGATCACTTGTTCCAGGTGTGGATCTGTCATTCTTGGGAAACGTAAGCAGCGGAACTTGCAAATTGAGCAAGGTTGTTTTCTATAGTTTTCATTCTTTCACGCAGCCCGGCAAGCCTCACCTTTTCTTTGATCTGTAGGTTTTTCTTGAGGTTTTTTTATTGACATGCATATCTTTTGTATGTCGTCCTAGACCTGATTGATGAAGGAGGCTTCTTCTCCACTTGGGCCATTGGCTTGGCCATAAAGCGTTCTTCTAGATATTGCTTTCATAGGCTATAGTGACTTGGTTTAGAGGACTATGGGTTTTCTCTCAATGAAAGCACCAATTTTTGGAACCAAATTTGCACTCCTTCTTGAGTGAGGGTTGAGCACAAATCCAAGTAAACTTGAGCAACCTGCAAAATAGTAAAACAACCATGAGCAAGCCTTAAACCAGGGGGTGTGTGCCGGCCAAAGGTTTTCCGACTGTCAAGTTAGTGAATAATTTTATACTCAAGCAGTGGGTAAGAGAATGAAGTGTATAGATTGTGTTACCATAGATGAACCCGGTGGGTGTATTTATACCATGGGAGAAATGTGAAATCCCATTCTTGGATTTCACTATTGTAATTTATGTATTTTGTATTTGTGGGGTTTTATAGTATTTTTGCGAATTGAAATTAATTTTAGATTTTAACTACTTAGCTACAAAGTTCGAATTTTTGAAAATAATCATTGACCTTTGGAGGTCACAATTAATGTTTTCAATTAGAGCTCGATCCTACGAACACATAGGCAAGAATCATTCACCAAACAGAGTTATAGCGAATGAGATATAAACAAGCAAATACAGGGGCGAAATGGTCATTTGACCATTATTTGGAAGGCTCCAGATTTGCTGGAGCAATAATCTGGGTGCCACGTGTACTGCTTGGATGGGAAGAGTAGAAGAGAAATGAGGGAAATGAGGGGAGGAAGTGGCTAGTCAAAAAAGAAAGCAAGCAGGGGAAATGAGGGAGAGAAAAACCACCCAATCTGGATTTTCCCTTTGACCCGCGAACCCGACCCGGTTCTAGTTAGCAATTATGTCGATTTTCGTTGGTCTTTCCGACAAATTCCACTCAACCATCACTTGTGCACTTCACCCCGACCTCCATTCTCCCATTTCCACCAAAAATTCAAGAGTTTTTTGCCTTAATTTCGCAAAAAATTGCACCAAGGGCTTCGTGGTTGCATAGGGACAATTCCGCCATTTCTGAAAGGTTTTCTATCAACCACCACCCTCAAGTGTCTCTTGAGTCCAGAAACATAGCCCAAACAAATTTAGGGTGGTAGAACTGCGAATTCGCCGAATTGATGAACACCACCCATTTCGAGAGTTTTAACGGATCGAGGGTGTTTTCAAGCATTTTCCGGGCGAATCAGACTTCAGTCTAGGTATGACAGTTGTTCCTATTGTTGTGTTCTACAATTCTATAAAATTTGGTAATTTTTGGAGTTAGGGGAATTTTTCGGCAAATTTGGGTAGTCGACCGCCACTTGCGGTAGCGCATGGCCCGAGGACCCACTTGACCCTTCTGGGCTAAATTTGATACCCTGATTCCATATGTGACATCCAATGGATGAAATCCCATTGTTTGAACATAGTTTCGTTAGGGTCCACCTTTTGATCATTATAACCATCGACGATCCAACTGTTGGATCGTCACCAAACTTTAATGCGTTATAGAACGTACTATTTGAGGACATTAGAAACTAACGGATCGGGAATCTGACATACAGATCTTGATTAATTGAATTTTTAAGTTCGTAAAACTAATTGTTGACTGCCACCTAATTCTAGCAATTGGCGGAGATCCAACCATTGGATCGTTCCAAAATTGTAAGATATTGTTCTAGAAGATAAATGAAACTCTTGAGAAATTATGGATCAGAAATCTGTGGGCAGATATTCCATATCAAATTACATAGGGTTGTGGACTCCACTGTTGACTAAGAATTGACTTTTGGTCAACATGTCTCGAATCATTTTAAATACTAAAATTAGTACTACTAGAGACTACGTGAAGTCTAGTGGGCCTATAATGGTTAGTGAGTGACTTTAATAAATGTGATATGGTTATTACCCTGGTTTTGTATTTAATATCCTTTGTGGATATGACTTGGTTTTATAAATGTGATTTCTATTAGAATGTATTTTTATATTTGGCCATCGATTTATTGTTATGAAATGTGATTTGATTTGTTGATTGGAAATACATGTTGAATTGCTTGTGAAATGCTAGGGCTAGTAGTGGACCATTAATCCATTATCATGGGGATTTGTTTGATTTGATATTGTTTCATTTTTCGCTTCATTTACCTGTTATAAATTTAGTACTTGTGCTTTGCTTCATTTCATTAAGCCTTTGTAAATTGAGCACTTGATTCATGTTTTGTTTCTTCAAGCCGTTGTTATGTTTCTTAGACTTCCACTCGGTTCCGTTGAATGGCTCGAAATTAGGTTCTGCCGGGGTTTTGTTGAGTGGTCTAGTTCCCTGCTCCATTTGGATTTCGTTGAGTGGTCCAGAATCCCTTGTGCTCAATGATTCCGTTGAGTGGTCCAGAATCGTATCCTACCTTAGATTTCTTTGAATGGTCTGGAATCGTATCCACTTGGATTCTGTTAAGAGGTCCGGAATCCTTTCTACTCCGCAATTCCGTTTAGTGGTCTGGAATCGTATCTTGGTTTGGATTCCATTAAGTGGTCTAGAATCCTACTTGGTTTTTTAGTTTTGTTCAGTCGTTCGAAACCCGATGTTGTTGGATTTTGTTGAGTGGTCCGAATTCACATTCTTTAAAGATGTAGGCTTCGGCCAAACTGTGTCACATTAGCCCTACATTTTGGTGTATTGTATGTGTTATTGATTGATGTGATTGTGGAATGGTGTTGGAAAGCACTTATGTGTGTGAATAGCAAGATGATAACTCTTGTCTGGCTTATGGTTGATGTGTAGTGTGGTACTCTATGTTTTCTGCTCGAAAGTGTTTTACGAAAAGTTTAGACTTTGACAAATGGTGAACTACGAATGGCTTGATCCCTATTTAGGGTACATAGACAGTTTAACGAAGAGGTTAGATGCAACCATAAAGTATAAGGAAAATTACTACACAATCTGAATCTTGAGTTGTGCCTTGTCCATATCCCAAAGGTGAGGTATGTTGGATATACGAGTACTTAGTGATTTCATGTGTCAATCCTAGAAGTACGTCGGGATCGGGGCATGACAAGAGACACCTTTTTAGGGTAGAATCCTCGTTCTAAGTTTGGAGAATCCTAGAGGATATCTAGTAAGTAGATATTGCATCCTCTTAGGAGTTGTGATTACTTGCTACACACGTCTATACCTAGATTGTAGGGACTTCAAGACTTATAGGATTTGATTGTGTCCATATCAGGATCAGACCGCGTGTCTTGAGGAACAAGTATGGTCATCTAGCGAAATCGTTAGGACTTTGCCCATTGCCTCGAAGTAAAGTGATGGTGGCACTCTACTTCGTCTGATACAGTGATGTGATATAAGATAGCACACACACTTAAACCCTCTTTTTGATAATTGTAGTATATGAAAGTAGGGATCATTCTAGGTCGGGGACCAGGAGGGCTGCTAATCTACACAAATTGAACTCTAAATCACTAAACTAGACTCGAAAACAGAAAACTAAACTTAGACTACTCAAAATAAGCTAAACTGATTCAAAACACACAAAGTAAGTTAAATTGACTCGAAACAGAAACTAAAGGGAAGTTTGGATGAATATTAAACTAAAAAGACTCAGAATACTAAATGGGGGGTTATTTTGACGAATTTAAGATTTAAACAAACAAACTTGCAGAAACAAACTAAATGGTACGAAATTGGGTGAATTAAGGGGGTGAAATGCTAGCTAGAGTACAAATCGATTTCCAATTATTATTCCTATAAACCATAAATGACAATGCCCTAAGTAAACCGTGAACTGCACAAATTAACCACTAGATTTTCCTAAATTCATTGAATTGGACTCAGCGACGCAATCAAATTATTCTTATCAAGTTCCTTACATGAACTGCATAATAGAGATACATATCAAAGATCATTAAGTTCTGTGAAAATCATAAGCATGGACATGGCATTCGTAACTATGAACTACATGATACTCTTGCCAGGAATTTACTTAACGCAATCGTGACTAGCAACCTCCACTACTTGTAAATATAAGTTCATAACTATTATGTGAAACTCCCTTATGTTTTAGCATCAAATTCAAGCATGCAAACTATGTGGCCCCCTTAATCAACACACAAGATAAGTTATCAATCAAATAGTTAAGTAAAACTTTGGGCTGCTTAGGAACACCAAAAGGCCAAGCCCATGATTTTGGTTTCATGTGGAAAGGTTTGAGAAAGAATAGACTAAGTTTCCCCTTTCTCTTTTAACTAACTAGGATACTTAAGAAACAACCAAAATCTAAAGCTGAGCTAACCAAATCAGAACTAAATCACATGTTTACCTGGAGCCACGCCCCTCATTAATAGAGAAAGAAGGAACATGTTTTTCCCAACTTACACAGGAAATCAAGGAGAGAAAGTAGAGAGGAACATTACCAAAGATGGAGTCATAGGGTGAGACTTGGTGCAGGAAAGGAGAAATCCTAAGCACAATGCTTAAATAGGCTTCACGGGACCCCTTAGCTCCAGTAGCGCTATACCAAAAAGGAAGCATGCAACTGCAACCATGGAAAGAGGAATGGAAGACTTAGCAAATTTGGAGAAAGATAAAAAAACCAAGGGATTCCCCAATTGGAGCTTGGAATAATGCTTGCTTCAATAAATAACAGGCATCAATACATTGTAAAGGGAGAGGCAAGAATACGAAAGGCAGGAGAATGAAAAGGGAAAGAATGCACTGAGTAAGCATTCTCTAAGTGCAGGAAACCCTAGTTCTTCATAAATAAGCCTTCCTTTCATTCTGAGCCTTCTGATAACGTTCCTTAGCTCCTGCAAAATGTCAAAACCATTAGAAACCCTAGATTAGCCACTTCAAAACTATATAACCAAGAACTAGTGGCTTCCAGACCACGGATCATTCGGGCAAGTCATAATTTATTATGATTACTCAGTCGTTCCCAGTGTTTGTTAGTTTAACAAATACTCCTCAAAGTCTCTGGAATTAGCAAGGGAAACATTCGACTAGCAAGGGAAGCATTTCATCAGCGAAGGAATTATTCAACTACCATATGAAGCATTCACAATCATCAAATGATATAGTGGCAGGAAGAACTTAAATTGCCATGGGAAGCAACTCATTAGCACTGGGAGCTTTTCATCAGCGTCGGAAGCACTTAACATAACACCAGACTAAGAACCGAAGAGCTACTAGAAGAACAACAAAACATTCCTTAAGACTTGCTTTTCTTCTAGATGCTTCTGGCCTAGTCACCACTAACTCAGACATGGGGGACGTGAAGGTTTTGGCTCACCTCTTAATAACACAAGTCCAACAAAGCCCTTTGACACAAAAACTCGTAATATAAATGACAACTTGATTGGGGCTTAAGCCTTGACTCTTGCAATGGCTCCCTGCCTTCACAAACTTGTGATGCACAAGCTGCCAAGAAAATAAAGATAAAAACATCATCTCTTCAGTTTCATTTTGGTTATTTCTTCATCAAAATAACAATATACAAAGATTGCGTATTATTTTTTCTTATTGCGTGCAGTAGAAGCTCATTCTTAGGGAAACAAAATTTTACATGAGAGCCCATAGGGGCTTAGAAAAGTGAAATATGCATTGCATTGTGGTAATGGAAGCACCATGCCAATGACAAATTGCAGATCCATCAACATAGGGGCTCTATGTCTATAAAGAAAAAGAATGATTCACCATACTCATCTTTCTTTTCCACAGCAACATCCAAGGACACCATCATGCTGGAGTCCAGGGCATCACTACTAGAGCCTCTGCCTACTACTTTCCACCATCCAAGTTGGATGATCTAGATATGATTTTCTTTCATCTCATCTAAGATTGATTAACTGTCTTGCCATGCTATTTTAAACTGTTATATTTATGCTTGCCCATATTTGTTAACTTGATATGGAACACTGCACAAGCATATTTTTTATCCTCCTTGAAAACACTAGTTACTTGATATGACTCTTCCTGCTGCTTAATGCAACAATCTTAATTCAACAATTCAATTCAATGATAACATGTGCTTAAATGGCATTGTACTAGGCAAAGCTAATTTGTTTTGATCGATATGCTCATGCATATTCCAGTAATTGCACATATTTATTCATGTTCAACATGGAAAACCTAATTTGCAAAATAGCATGATCTCTATTTGCTCACATACTTTTATTAAAATGTGATTCTAGGTACATTATTTGGTGCTTAAAATTTATAATCCTCGTGTTAGCATAAAAACTCTTTATTTGCGAGCATCACTAAATCGCCAAATCAAATCGACTATGAGGATGGGTGAGACATCATTGCTAGCCACTACTGGTGTATACATTTCATGCTAAAAGGAATTTGCAAGCAACTCATAATAATTGTAGAAGTGCAAAGAATATGGGGGCTAATTTTTCTATACCCTCATATATTGGAAAGACGATAACCACACGCAAAATTCCATGCTCACCAACCATCAAGCTTCACAGCCATGCAAGCCGTTCTAATTTATCACAGCTAAGTACAGAAGCATTAGAAATAGAAGGATGAACAACGACAACGATGGTAACCTCGAACTCAAGTCTTCGTTCCATATGTCAAACTCAAGCCGCCATACCCTCGATGCCGACATCAAATAGTCATTGAAGTCTTCTCCGTCGTTGCCTGATAGGAGCATATTTATGCAACGTTGTTAGCTTGTTTCTTTGCATTTAGTAAGTTAGTTTCTATTTATTATAGTGTTTTAAGCTATTTTCGTGTGTTTGTAGGTTTAAATGACAAAGTTGGCAAGAAAGTGCAATTTGGTGCTATTTGGAGCAGTTTTGGGCTTGGAATGGATTGCATATGTAGGGAGCAAGGTGGATGGACGAAATTGAAGATCAAAAGAGGCTAGGAATGTGCTTAACATCTAGAAGAATTAAATCAAAGACTTGGAGGATAAGGAATCAGCCATGAAGAAGGAAACATTATCCAACCTTACCTTATCTTATCCAAACCTTATCCAACCTTATCTTATCTTGTCCTAACCTAATCTTTTCCTACCTTAATTCCAGCTGCAAAGAGGACTCCTTTTCACATTAAATCACCTAAATATCAGGTTCTAGAAGCCCTATTTTCGTGCCCTAAGTTTATGTCACATGTAACCCTTCTAGAAGTTCTAGAATTTGCCACAATGACCATTCCTTGTCTTCCTTGGAATCTGATTGAAAGTGTCCTTGTTCTTTGGTGATTTGGAGTCCTAATTCCTCTCATTTTCAGCCCAATTTCGTGCCTTCCCTTCACCCTATAAATACATGATGCCGCAACACTCATAAACCACCATCCTCTACCACAATTTCACACCACACCATCCACCACACCTCAAGAGCCTAAATTCACACAAATCCTTATTGTGCGCAGCAAGGAAGGAATGAGGAGCCACCTGGAGTGTTTCTAGGTGTATTCTATCTTTATTTTTAATGTTTAAGTTTAATTATCTTTGTTTTATGAACATGAAGAGCTAAACTTGTTTTAGCTAGAGCAGACTTTGAAACCATGATTATATTTGCAATATGAATTGATAACTTTAAGTTGTGATTTCATAAATCGTGAATACAATTTACTTAACTGTTTGATTAAGAACTTATTCTTGTGTGTTGATTAAGATGGCCTGCTTAGTTTGCATGCATGAATTTGATGCTAAAATATAAGGGAGTTTCACCTAATCGTTATGAACTTATATTTATAAGTAGTGGAGGTTGCTAGTCATGATCATGTTAAGTAAATTCCTGGCAAGAGTATCATGCTTTTCATAGTTACGAATGCCTTGTCAATGCTTATGATTTTCACAAAGCTTAATGATCTTTGATTGTATCTCTATTATGTTGTTCATGTAGGGAACTATTGAATAATAATTTGGTTGCCAATGCGTATCCCATCCAATTCAATGACTTAAGGAAAATCTGAGGCTTAATGAGTGTTGTTCACGGTTAATCTGGGGTGTTGAGGTTCATGGTTTATTGGAAAAGCAACTGGTAATCAATTTGTATGCAAGTGTGTCATGTGTGGAGAAGGATCCTCTAGCTAGCTTATCACCCATAGTTTTCCCTAATTTCGTCCAAAGTTGTTTAAGTCTTTAAATCTGTTTGTTTTTACTTTAATTTCGTCCAAATCAATCTCTCCTTTAATTAAGTGTGTTAGATTAGTTAGAAAAGTGTTCAAATCTGTCCAATTTAGTGTTTTGAGTCTTAATAGTCTAAAACTCGTCCAAATAACTTCTTAGAGTCTGTTTCGAGTCAATTTAACTTAGTTTGTGTGTTTTGAGTCTATTTAGTTTGTTTTGAGTTGTTAGAGTCTAGTTTAGTGTTTTAGAGTTTAATTTGAGTAGATTAGCATCCCTTATAATCCCCGGCCTAGAACGATCCCTACTTACACATACTACAATCATAAGATTTTAATTTGAGTGTTAGAATATTTCACATCACTGCCCAAGTTTTTTAGCAGCAACCGAAGTGTCAAAAGTTGATACCAGCATCGGGGCCAAGATCTATAAAGATCATGCCATTGTGAAGGTTGTCGTGCATGCCATCTCTCGTGTAGCCACGCCATCCATGTCACTGCTACTAACAACTCTCTTGAGTTGAACTCCTCATGGAGGATAAGAACTCTTCTAACCTATTCCGTTTTTAGTATATTGCTTTTTATTGGAAGAAGTTCTAGGGTTAGTCTAAATTAACCCCAAACCCTAGTCGGCAAGCATAGGTGTATGTATGGTACATTGCAGTCTAACAACTAAGTATGGTTGTCATGGTTGTGTATGGCTGTCATAGTTGTCATTCTCACTAATTCAAGGGATTTCCACCTTGCTTTAGTTGTTAGCTGATTGTCCTTACCTTTAGTTGTTGGTAAAGCATAAATCAAGGAAGTGTTATCCCTTGATTTCCGTTTTCTGTTTTCTCCCTTTCTTCCGCTCATATATATGAGCTTTCCTTGTACCTTGTTTCAATAATAATGAGAAATAGACATTCAAAATTCAATATGGTATCAGAGGAGTGATCTCTATCGATCTGCTTCTGAGTACCCTTTTCCTATTTCCCCTTCTTCTCTATCATGGCTGAAGGGAGCTCCGTGCAAGGCAAAGAAGTAAACTCGCATGCTGCGTCTTCTTCATCTCATCTAGACGTTGATATTAATCCAAATCAACGTCTCAGTTCGATCCTACTAAATGAGTTCAACTATCTCCCGTGGGAGAGAGCTGTCACCCTTGCGTTAGGAGGACGATCGAAGCTTGGTTATGTTAATGGTGTGATTCCAGCACCTAATGTGTCCTCATCAGGTTACAATGATTGGCTGTGCAAGGACCAGCTGGTCATGTCATGGCTGCTCAATTCTATGGATCGAAAAGTTGCAGAAATCTTCAGTTATGCGGAGTCTTCGTACGTTCTCTGGAAAAACCTCAAAGAGATGTATGAGAATCAGAATAACGCAGCTCGAGTGTTCCAGCTAAAGAAGGACATTGCTAGTCTACAACAGGAAGGGAACTCATTTGTGCATCATCTTGGCAAGTTGACCACCATGTGGAACGAGTTGAATGTTTATCGGCCACACACCATTGATGCTGCCGTGCTGATTAAGAGAGCTGAGGAAGATAAAATCTTTCAGCTTCTAGCAAGTTTGAGCTCTGAATATGAAGATCTCAGGAGTCATGTTCTCATGAATCCTGAAATTCCTTCCTTCTCAAGTGTGTGTGCCACTATCCAAAGGGAAGAAACTCGCAGAAAAATCATGACTGTGGAATTAAAGTCAAATATACCAGAATCTAGGGTATATTTCTCAAACCACAGGGCTAATGAAGAGAGAAGATATAAAGGAAAGAAACCTACTGTGAAGTGTAGCTATTGTGATACTGGTGGACATACACGAGATCATTGCTGGATTCTTCATCCTGAACTAAGGCCCAAGCACTTGAGGGACAGCAACAAGAGCTACACTAGAGGAGCACACAACCCATCACACAAGTCAAACAATACCATGACCTCTCATTCCGAGGAAGCACAGATGTTCACCTCTAATCCGGCCATGCTGATAAATGAATTTGCTGCCTTCCTCCACAAGAAACAAGGTGGTGGGGAGAATGAAGGATCAACCAGTCAGGTTGACAACAAACCAGCTGCTCTATTTGGACAGCTTGCTGGTTTTTTGGCTGGGAAAGAAGGCATGACACAACAAGATATTCCAGGTATCTTGCGATCCTTCTCAACTGCTCTTAAAATAGGTAATATGCATGATTATTGGATTATAGATTCAGGAGCCACTGATCATATGACCAACAAGTCCACAAACCTGTATGATTTTAAAAAGCTTTCATGTCCATCCCAAGTGTCAGTTGCTAATGGCAAGGGTGCCATGGTTGTAGGGAAAGGAAAAATACATTTGATCTCTAGTAATGTCGAGTATGAGGCCCTCTATGTTCCTTCATTCCCTTTTCAGCTTTTATCCTTTGGGAAAATCACAAACTCACTGAACTGTGCTGCCATCTTCTCTCCCAAAATTGTGATTTTTCAGGATATCACCACCAAGAAGACGATTGGTGAAGGTTTTTTTCTAAACGGTCTTTACTACCTTTCCAAGCATGTTCAAACTCCCAAGGCTTTTCAAGTCACCTCAAGGCTGATTCAAGAACAACAACTTTGGCATCGACGCCTTGCACATCCTTCTGATAAAGTCCTATCCTTTTTGTTTCCAAACCTGTGCAAGGTTACAAGTTCTTGTGATGTGTGTCATTTTTCTAAATTCACTAGGTTACCTTTCATATCCTCCCTATCTAGGGCTAGTAATCCTTTTGAAATCGTGCATTCCGATGTTTGGGGACCAGTTTTAGAGTCCTTTGATGGATATAAATACTTTGTAACCTTCGTGGATGATTTCACAAGGATAACTTGGTTATATCTTTTGAAATTTAAAAGTGAAGTGCTGGAAGTTTTTCAAGATTTTCGTAGACTTGTAAACACTCAATTTGCTTCAAAAATTCATGTCTTACGATCAGATAATGGCTCCGAATATATGTCCCATAATATGTCTCATTATCTAAGCACACATGGCATATTACATCAAACCAGTTGTGTTGGAACACCCTAACAAAACGGGGTAGCAGAAAGGAAGAATAGAGACCTGCTTGAAAAAACTAGGGCCCTGATGTTTCACTCGAATGTGCCGAAAAATTTTTGGTCTCAAGGTGTCCTTACTGCTGCATATCTTATCAATAGATTGCCCAGTAAGGTTTTGAATTTTAAATCACCTTCTAAGATCCTGAAAGGCAGACAAATAGATTTGTCACACTTACGGGTGTTCGGATGTACATGCTTTGTTCACATTCAAGCACAGAAACGTGACAAGCTAGAACCACGAACTGCAAAATGTGTTTTCTTAGGCTACTCTTCTACTCAAAAGGGTTATAAATGTTACAATCCCACAACTAGGAAGATGGTTGTTTCAAGAGATGTAAGATTTGAGGAACCAATGCCTTACTTCACCCAACCTCTGGACTATTCTCAAGAGGGGGAGAAAATGCTTGACTTGTTTCCAATGCCATATCCATGTAAAGAAGACACAACGGATGTCTTAAGGGATCCAATACTGAATGAGGTCCATTCTCAGCCTCACAACCTGCAGAACACACCACCAGTGGCCCCTGATGAACTTATCTCATCTGAACCCTCAAGAAGTCCTTCCAACCAAGAGACTGCTCAACTACCAGTGGCTCAACCTCCCACAGTTCGTCGAAATCTTTTTCGTGAGAGGAGACTCCCATCCAAGTTAAATGATTATGTAACTTATAATGTCAGGCACCCCTTGACTTCTGTTATTAATTACAGCAAAGTGTCACCTTCATTTGCTGCATTCCTTAATACAGTTACTGAGACCTATGAACCTCAAAGCTTTCAAGAAGCTAAATTACATAACGAATGGAGAACTGCTATGGCAGAAGAGCTTCAAGCTCTTCACGAAAACAACACCTGGACCATCATGAAGCTCCCTAAAGGAAAGAAGGCTGTAGGAAGTCGTTGGGTGTACAAGATCAAGTTCCATTCAGATGGCACGATTGAAAGACACAAGGCTCGATTGGTTGCTCGTGGATTTACTCAGACTTATGGAGTGGATTACAAAGAGACCTTTGCACCTGTGGCAAAGATGAATACAGTGAGGGTGCTGTTATCTGTTGCCATTAACAATACATGGCCTCTCTTCCAAATGGACGTTAAAAATGCTTTTTTACATGGGGAACTAGAAGAAGAAGTTTTCATGAAAATCCCTCCGGGTCATCCTCAATCAAATAATCCAGACTTGGTGTGCAGACTTCATAAATCCATTTATGGACTCAAGCAAAGTTCCCGAGCATGGTATGCCAAGCTCAGTCATGTCCTAGAGGGAGTTGGTTTCTCTCGGAGTAATGCAGATTCCTCTCTATTTGTGCGATCGGGCACATCTGGTAAACTTGTTGTGCTTATTTATGTCGATGACCTAATTGTTACAGGTGATAATGTTTCTGAGATTAGTGCTCTTAAGCAATATCTCAGTCACAAATTTGCTATCAAAGATCTTGGCACTCTTAAATATTTCTTAGGAATCGAGGTGGCACATTCCCACAAGGGCTGTTTTCTAAATCAGCGCAAGTACATCATTGATCTTCTTCATGAGGCAAACATGACAGATTGTAAACCTGCTCGGACACCTTTGAATAGCAACTTGAAGCTGCAATTTCATGGTGATTTCATTCCTAATATAGAGTATTATCAGCGATTGGTTGGCAAGCTCATTTACCTAACTATCACTCGTCCTGATATAGCATATGCTGTGAACCTTGTTAGTCAGTTCATGCATGCTCCAAACACAGATCACATGAAAACTGTTCACCGTGTGCTTCGCTATCTGAAGGGTTCCATTGGTAGAGGGATCCTCATGCGCACTAATGGTCATACTCAGATCTCAGGATATACAGATGCAGATTGGGCAGGGAACTCTCTCGATCGCAAGTCTATCACTGGTTTTTGCACATTCGTAGGGGGTAACCTTGTCACCTGGAAGAGCAAGAAACAAAGTGTGGTTGCACGCTCAAGTGCAGAAGCGGAATATCATGCTATAGCGTCAACGGCATGTGAACTCACTTGGCTCAAAACTCTACTCTTGGACCTAGGGTTTCCTCATCCGCAACCTATGTCTCTTCATTGTGACAATCAAGCAGCAATGCACATCGCATCAAATCCTGTCTTCCATGAGCGAACTAAACACATTGAAGTTGACTGTCACTATGTTCGGAATCAAGTGCAGTCTAAGGTAATTGTGATGCAAACTAATTAAGCACACAAATTAAAACCCTCTTGTGACAATTGTAGTAAAGATGCAAGTAGGGATCGTTCTAGACCGGGGATTAGGAGGGATTACTAATTCACTTGGAAACTGACTCAAAAACGTAAAACAAACGTTAAAACACTAAACTAGACTCAAAGAATGCAAAACTAAATAATAAAACACTAAAACAAATCAAAAGACTCAAAGAATACAAAACACTTATAAACACAAACTAAGACACGTTCTAACTAAATTGGACACTAAAGTAAAGGGGGATTGAGGTTCTGACGAAATTAAACTAAAAGCACAGATTGTAATTAAAGGCAGAATGTAAATATGAATGTGATGAAAATGTGGATGAATGCTAGCTAGAAGGTTCTTCTCCACACATGTTACACTTGCATACAAAATGATTTTCGATTGGTCTTTCGATGAGTTATGAAACTCAACACCCCGGGTTAATTAGGTCCGCTTAAATTAACCGTCAAGTTTTCCTTAAGTTAATGAATTGGATGATTGCATGCGACAACCCAAAGCATTCCCCACAAGTTCCCTACATGAATTGCATAATAGAGATACAAGCAAGAATCATTAAGCATCATGAAAACTATAAGTGTTGACGAGGCATTCGTTACTATGATTGCATGAAACTTATGCCAAGAATTTATTTAACGCGATTGTTTATAAGCAACCTCCACTACTTGTGAATATAAGTTCATAACTATTAGGTGAAACTTACTTATACTCTAGCGTCATATTCATGCATGAAAATTAAGCGTGCACTCTCAATAAACATACATAAATAAGTTATCAATAAAGCAGTTAAACAAATTGAATTCACCATTCATGAAATTCCAACCAAAAGTAATCAAATCATATTGCAAGCATAAACATGGTTTCGAATCACCCCCTAGCTAATTAGGGGTTTAGCCTCTCATGTTCACAGAAAGAGAAATAAAATTGAATTTAAACATAACGAACAAAGGATTGATTACACCTAGAACGCCCAACGAATCCACTTGAATTTCTGCGCGTCGAAGCTCCTCTTTCCTCTTCTCCTTGCTGCGGCAGTGAGGTTTTTTAGGGAATTGCTAGATAGTTTTCTGGGTTAGGGATGGATTTAGGGAGGTTGGGTGGTGCGGCATGGTTGGTAGATGGTGTGTGAAGGTGTGGAAGGTGGCTGGGAAGGTGGAGGAAGGCACGGCAATATGGGGGAAGGCTGGAATTAATGGTTTCTGGGTGATATTGGCTGCGGCACAAAGGAGTGAATGGGAGAGTCTTAGGTTACGGTTTGGAGAGTGAATGTGGCTGAAAAATTAATTGTGAATGCACGGATGAAAGGGGGGTTATGGGTTGGTGGCTGCGGCTCTTTTTTTAGAGAATGGAGATGTGTGGCTGAATGAATTCGGGTCTTGGAATTGACGGCTTAGGTCTAAATAAAAATGGGATGGTGGCTGCATGGTAAATAGGGTTATTAGGGTGAATGGCCCATTGAAAATATGAATGAATCCCATAAATTGCTGCGGCAAGATTGATTTTTATGTTTTTTAGGGTGAATGGTAAATGGGGGCCACGGCTTTGTTGTAAAATGTAGGGGAATTAGGGTCAAACTAAAAGGGTACGGCTGAGATGGTTTTTATGAAATAAAATGGAAGGCTACGGATTAAAGGGGGGATATGGAAAGGTGCGGCTAAGTATGTAAAACCTAGGGTTTGAAATATGTTTGGTTCTAGAAATTAACCCTAGCTTATTTTTATTAACGAAAATAAATTCAAAGGCTTCTAGAATTTAGGAAATAAAATCAGAAATTAAAGAGGGAAAGATTAAAGGGTGCGGCTAGGGTTAGGTTAGGAGAGGGAAATAGGGTTTAATTTCACAACATTGGACAAAAGTGCCCCCCTTGCACGGCAAGGGAAGGGAATTAGAGTTAAGGCACGGCAAGGTTGTGTAATTGGGCTAGGGCCTTTGTTTTGTGTCCTAAAGTGCCTACAAGGCCTTCAAAGTGGCTAGAAAATACGGACGTTTAAGTTTAGGAAAGGTTACCAAAACGGGAAACCTAGGGTTAACTTTCCTACATCAAGTAGGAAACCTTGTTTGAGTAGGATTCCTCGTTTTGGTAGGAATTCATCGTTGGAGTAGGAATTCGTCGTTTCTTCAAGTCTTCAACTCGTTCATTACTCTTTCGCTCCAAAAGACTCCAATTTGCATCTTCTTGCACACTTTGGCCTTATAATCTGAAAATACACAAAAGTGGCCTTAAACACTAAAATAACTAAGTAAACACAACATAAATGCACGAGAACAAGCTAATTAAGTCGCATGAATATGCTCCTATCAAATTGCTACACACTTCATTCGCAGTCATGATCAGCTTGCAGATATCTTCACCAAAGGACTGTCATTTACTACTTTTCACCACCTCCTATCCAAGCTCGGATCAATTGATCCCTTTGATCCAGCTTAAGGGGGAGTATTGGAAGAAGTTCTAGGGTTAGTCTAAATTAACCCCAAACCCTAGTCGGCAAGCATAGGTGTATGTATGGTACATTGCAGTCTAACAACTAAGTATGGTTGTCATGGTTGTGTATGGCTGTCATAGTTGTCATTCTCACTAATTCAAGGGATTTCCACCTTGCTTTAGTTGTTAGCTGATTGTCCTTACCTTTAGTTGTTGGTAAAGCATAAATCAAGGAAGTGTTATCCCTTGATTTCCGTTTTCTGTTTTCTCCCTTTCTTCCGCTCATATATATGAGCTTTCCTTGTACCTTGTTTCAATAATAATGAGAAATAGACATTCAAAATTCAATACTTTTCTATTCTTTAAATCAATTAAGATGTCAAGTCCATATTTTATAAACTCCCGGTACCATGCTTATATAAAGCCAAATGATAATTTGTGACATTGACATACTACTCATGCATACCATGGCTTGAGAATCTTTATTAGTAAGTCATTGGTTTCCATTACCATTGCCATCTACTACTCGATGCATATAGAGAATTCATGAAGTCTAACTTCTTGCTACTTAGCTATTGTTTGCACTCGTGTAAGTGAGAGGCAAGAATGTTTAAAAAAACTAAAGATTGAATGTGCTACATTAGAGTTCAAATAACCTGTGACACTAATTGGCTTATATGATGTGTTTAATAATATATCTCTCTCTTACTCCACTTTTTAATACAAGCCAACTTGTCAGCATGAAACCTATTTGGCAAGCCACACATTATGGATCATACTTGAGTACTCACTGAGGAGTACTCAATTTTCACTGACCATTGATGTGGCTCAATTAAAAGGGAACACGTGTACCTCTTTGTATGTTTAAACTATGTAGCCAAACATCCTATAATCCCATTTTACTTCCTCTTTGCTCCAGGGTTTATCCCCCACTGTCCTTGGCTCTTCCTACGCCATGGCAGATCTATATCAGTGCATCATCATCACACTACACACGAAGAACAAGATTCCCTCCCTTTCATGAATTCTCTCAGACCAAAGCACATTGGAGATATGAAATACCTACTTCGATGGAGGAGAGAGGATGAAGGAGGAAGGGAAAGCGGGGCCGACGGAGGAATGACGGTGTATACAATTGAGAATGGCAGAGGAAGGAAAAGTAGTGCAGACTGTATGAGAGGTTATATGCATTTGGATTAATTGACTCAATGGTCGTTGTATTCTCATAGATTGTGTATATATACAAGTTACAATAGTTGACTATGTAGAGTCATAAAAGGCAAGTAATAAAATACAATAAAATAGTAAATAAAGGAAATGAATGAATCGTGGAATGCAGGAGATCAAGTTCGAATGGCAGATTAATCTGCTTGATTTGCTGGAACTTTATCACTCTCTTCACGGTGAAGTGGACAGAGGAACGGCGGTGGGTTGATGGAGGAGAGAAGTTGGATGAGGACACGGGGCGATTCGACGGTGAAGGAGGACACGGGGCGATTCGACGGTAGAGGAGTACACAGGGTGATTCGACGGTGGAGGAGGATGATGAATCCATATTATACCATATATTTTACCTTAATCTTAGTATTAATTTATTGGTTATTTTGATAGAATTTTGATACTTTGTTATATATTTCCAATGTAGGACATTCGACTTCCTCTTGAACAAAAAGTGATCAAACGGATGAATTTTGGAGTGATTCCAATTGGAGGATGTTTGTGAGCGTTTCAAGATGATTGTTTCAAAATTCCATATTTTTCTATTGAGCCATTTGACCGTGGCAATGAAATAAAGACCCAGCCCGCAACTTTCCTAGATTGACGTTTCTAGACGTTTTGGGTATTTTGAAAGTCAAGATGACATATTTTGAGGAAGATTCCTTCTGAAGATTTGTTGGGGACGTCTCAAGCTTTAAAAAGAGACTTTTGGGACCAAATCAGAGTTATTTGATGCAATTTTGGCGGAGGGCTGTCCCTGAAATTGGCGATGGTTTCTTGTGGTTAATATGTGTAACTTTTTAGGATGGACGACACGTCTTAAGGGTTATGTAGTTTTTCCAAAGGTTTTCACAAAACTTAATGAGTCTTGCATGTTCACTTTTGATCTGGACACCACGGACGAGTTGCATGTTAGATATACATTCTGTGTTGGAGATTCCAAGTAGGGCATACTTTAGGAAAACCTAACCTTCAAAGGTATGCATGTGTAATTCATAAGTAATTGAAAGAACTACATAGAATTGTTAAGGTGACGGCGGAACCCTTGTCACATCTCGGTGATGTGAAAATTAACTTGACACACAAATTAAACCCTATTGATGACAATTGTAGTATATATGCAAGTAGGGATCGTTCTAAACTGGGATTAACTAGGGATGCTAATCAACACAAATAAGACTCAAAAACACTAAACTAGACTCTATAGACTCAAAACTAACTTAAAACACTCAAAACAGCAACAAACAATAAAAAAGACTCAATTTTAGACCTAACAAGTGATTTTCAAGAAAATAAAACTTAACTTGACTCAAAAGACCAAAAGAAAACAGATTTTGACTTCAATAACAAGACTAAATGAAAGGGGGATTGTTTTTGACGAAATTAAAACTTAAAACAGAAATTTTGCATAAAACACTTTGTAAAAACGAATTTGGGTGAATTAAATGGGTGAAGGGCTAGTTAGAGGATCCTTCTCCACACATGATATATGCATACAACCCAATTTCCAATTATTATTCCTTTAGACTATGAATGACAATGCCCCAAATTAACCATGAAAAGCATAAATTAACTTTCAGATTTTCCTTAATTCATTGAATTGGATGGGATACGCATCACAACCAAATTATCCTTATCAAGTTCGCTAACTATGAAAAGCATGATAGAAAATCATATCAAAGGTCATTAAGTTCTTTGAAAACCATAAGCATTGACAAGGCATTCGTAACTATGAAAAGCATGATACTCATACCAAGGATTTACTTAACATAATCATGACTAGTGACTTCCACTACTTGTGAATATAAGTTCATAACGATTAGGTGAAACTCCCTTATACTCTAGCATCAAATTCATGCATGCAAATTAAGTGTCGACCCCCAATCAACAAGCATAAACAAGTTTTGATAACTTCAGATAAGCAAATCACATTCAAGGCTTACGAAACAATAATTGGATGTAATCAATTCATATAAAACATATAATCATGGCTTCGAATTCACCTCCAACTATAAAGAAATTAGTTCCACATGTTCATCATAATTGAAAACCAAGTTAAAATAAACATCGAACTAAAACTAAGGATAGAAAGAACCAAGAAACGCTCCACACTCCAATGGCATGCACGACACTCCCTTGGGTGGCATATTGCACAAGTCCTCTTCTCATTCATTTGTTACTTGCAGCACTATGGTGATGTGGTGTGTATTGTGATGTTTGATGGTTGATTGTATGAATGAATGAATGAGTGAGTGGATGAATGGATGATGCGGCAAACACTTGTATTTATAGGGCTAGGGTATACACAATTTTTGAAGGGAAAAGGATTGCACAATCCTAGGGAAAAAGGACTTAGGGTTCCACGGCAAAGACCATGGAAGAAAGGGAAAATGATTGCAAGTTCTAGAGCTTCTAGAAGAGGTAGAGGCGCCACCTTTCTAGGGATTCTTGAAACAATGTGTTTTGTGGTAGAAATTGGATTTCTAGAAGAGATAAAGGGTGTAGTACCTAATTAGGAACATATAGGGTGTTCTAAAAAGAGTATTTAGGGCAGATTTCTGCACCTAAAGGGACGAGAACACACGAAATAGGTGTAGGAGAGGGATTATAACTCCTGAACCTCCAAGGAATGGCATATATGCGGCACATAAGGAATTAGGCTTCTAGAATCTGAGTTATGTGTTTATTTTATAACTAATCCTTTTTAAATAGCTAGAATTAAGGCACAAACTGATTTGGATAAGATAAGATAGGATAGGATAAGGTTGGTTAGGATATGATAAGATAAGGTTGGATAATGTTCCTTATCTCTTGCTCCTTCCTTATCTTCTTTGCATTTGAACTTCTTTCTCCATATTTGTGGCCTTTCCTAGTCTCTCTTGACTTCAAATTCGTCCATTCACCTTGCTCCATAGTTAAACTATCCAATCCATGCCCAAAACTGCTCTAAATGGCTCCAAAATGCACTTTCTTGCTCTTTTTGCCATTAGGACCTACAAACATACGAAAATAGCTTTAAAAACTATAATAAGTAGTAATTAACTATCTAAATGCAAGGACACGACATAACTAAGGAAACAACGTAACTAAGTAGCATAAATATGCTCCTATCAAATTCCCCTACACTTAGCTTTTGCTAGTCCTCGAGCAAAACAAAATAAACAAAACAAACAAAACATAATCTAAACCTTCCAAGAATTGCCTCATGGATTTCCAATGCAACATGACATATTAAGGGTCACCACTCACTTAGATTTTAGTTATCCCTACTCTTGAGCATACACTTAACCGTAGTCACCACTTACTAGCTCGCATTTCATCAAATAAAACATGATTTTGAATGTAGTAACATACCTTAGAGAATTTCCTCAATTCCTCACTGGATACACTCTATTTTCACATAGATTGTCTGACTACACTCCCTACACTAAGTATATGTGAGAAGATTGATGTAAATATGTAGACTAATACTCACATATGTATACTCAAAGAAGGCACTTTCTGGAATTATTAACATGTATATGATCTCATGAATGGAATGCCCCTACTTAGGCGCGAGAACCAGGGATACCATATGCTTAAACCAATTTAAAACTCCACATATTGAAACACATAACAATCAAGATAGAAGTCTAAGGGTTGTAACGGGGCTAAGGTATTGGCTAACAAAGAAACATAAGGATAAACAAAAATTCTTAAAGCAATAGTAAGTAAAGTAATGAGATCAACACTTAGAATTCACTTTTGAATGCAGAAATCAACTTTGAACACCAAAGGAAGCTTCACACAAAACTTAGGGTCAAATTCAAACTTTTGGACCCTTTCTTCAACAATCAACACTTGGGAGTTTATTCTCACTTATTTTCAACTCTTTTTCTTTCTTTTTCACGTTTTTTTTTTCTTTGGCACATCAAACATACAACTTCATGGATTCCCAACGAAAATCCTTCCCCCACACTTGCTTTTCTACAATTTTTAGATCAAAAGGAATTCCCTAGAAGTCATGCTTTACAATCCTTTAAGAATAAGGGTATGGATAGTCCTATTCTAGGCTAGGTAAGGATAATGTGGTTAACAAAGAAAATAGGCTAACTAAGGCTCAAAGGGTCTAAACCTACAATACATATGCAAAGGGTAAGGCTTTTTGGCTCTGGTTTAACTAAACAACTTCATCTTATTATTTGTTATGCTAATCAATTTTATGCTTTGAATGAAATGGGTATGAGTTCTAGTATTTGGAACTATAGTGATGAAAACGCATACTAAGTAGCAACCAAGCAAAGAATAATGAGATCATGCAATGACTTTAGAAAACAAAAACATCAAGATTAATAACTCTCCAAACAATGTTTAGGCTCAAGTCTCTCAGGGTTGTAGCGTTATTTTGAGTTTCTTCATTCAAGCATATTACAAAAACTGATTTTTTTTTCCTTTGTGATTACATGTGAATTCGTAAATGTCAACTACAACTAAGCATAAACCAAAGAGCAAATCAAACTTCCATCCATGTTTCTAACTTTCTTTAACAGTCATGCAATTAAAAACCAAATCCTCATCATTGAGTTGGAAGGTACCCTAAGACACAAACAAACATAAAAACAAAAACGACTCTTTTTTGGATTCTTTAAACACTCTTTTTCGATTTTTTTTTCAAATTTTCGGATTTTCTGTTTAAGACACATAAAAACACTTCAAAATACACTAAAAACACTTAAAAAAACAATGAATAACAACTTTAGAAGTGATAGGTGATAAAATCCTACGAAAATCATGCAAAAAACAGCACACTTAAAAAAAAAACAGTGAATAACAACTTTAGAAGTGATAAGTGATAAAATCCCATGAAAATCATGCAAAACCAGCTTGTTTACCCCGCCCCCCCCCCCCCACACACACACACACACTTAAACCAAACATTGTCCTCAATATTTTAAGCATAGACTCACAAACAAACAACCAAATAACACAACTAACAAACATGACAAACATGGCAAAGTAAAAGCAATAAAGAGTAGGGTTTAGGAATGCAAATATGGTTATGGAGTGTTGAAGCTTCTTAGTTCTTCTTTATTTGCGTGGATTGCCTCCCAAGAAGCACTTGCTTTAACATCTTCCAGCCGGACGATACCTCCTTTTAAGCTTCATTGGAGCCCACAACATAGAGGGGTATATCCTCCACTACATGCTCCTCAAAGTGGTCATAGTATGGCTTCAACCGATGTCCATTGACTTTGAATTTGTTTTTGATCTTTAAACTTTGAATTTGAACTGCACCATAAGGAAAGACATTAGTAATAACAAAAGGACCAATCCACTTAAAATGTAACTTACCTGGAAACAATCGAAGGCGAGAATTGAAAAGTTACACTTTCTGCCCAATTGGGAATGTCTTTCTACTAATCACCTTGTCATGGAATGCCTTTGTTTTCTCCTTGTAAATTCGGGCATTCTCATAAACTTCATTCCTTATTTCCTTAAGCTCACTCAATTGAAGTTTCCTATGGATTCCAGCGGCATCAATGCCTATATTGAAGGTTTTGACGGACCAATGTGCTTTGTGCTCTAATTCAACAGGAAGATGACACGGTTTCCCATATATGAGCTGAAATGGGGACATCCCAATTGATGTTTTGTAGGCCGTACGATATACTCACAATGCATCATTCAAACGCAAGCTCCAATCCTTTCGATTTGGCCAAACAGTCTTCTCCAAAATCTGTTTGACTTCTCGATTAGAAACTTCAGCTTGCTGATAGGAGCATATTTACGCACCTTAGTTTAGCTTGTTTTTGTGCATTTATAGTGTTTTTCCTTAGTAAAGTAGTCTTTTAAGCTAGTTCTATGTGTTTTCAGGTTTTAAGGGCAAAGTATGCAAAAGGATGCATTTTGAAGCCTTTTGGAGCAAATTAGAGCTTGGAATGGACATCATATGCTTGGAGCCAAGAGGATGGACGAAATTGAAGACTTGAAGATGATGATTCCTACTTGAGCAAGGTTTCCTAGTTGAAGTAGGAAAGTCCCTAAATGGAAGATGGTTTCCTAGTTGAATTAGGATTCCTAGTTAAGATGGTTTCCTAGTTGAATTAGGATTCCTAGTTAAAATGGGTTTCCTAGTTGAAATAGGATTCCTAGAAGAATGAAGATTCCTACTCAACTAAGGTTTCCTACTTGATGAAGGAAAGTCAAAATCCAAATGGTCTCAAGTGAAGCAACAAAGAAGCTTTCCAAGTCCAAGAAGGAGAAGAATTCCAAGATGAAGAAGGATTAGCTTTCCTAATCCTAATGCACAAGGTTTTCAGCCACAAAGAGGAGTCCTAAACACTTTAGGACACCTTATCCTAATCCTATAGGGATGCCATGCACTTTACCTTATCTTGGAGGGTTTCTAGAAGCCTTAGATGCCCTATCCTATCTTTGCCGTGGGTTTTATCCAAATCCCCTTAGTTTTTAGGCTTTCTAGAAGCCCTAACATTATCCCTAAGAAGGTGCAGCACCCTTATCCCTTTTTCCCTACAAATTTGGCCCTTAAAACATGTTTCTAGGAACCTTATCTTATCTCCTACAAAGGTGGCGCCCCAAATCCTTCTAGAAAGCTGATTTCCCTTGCCTTGCAAGGCATTCTAGAAGCCTTATCACCTTATCTCCTTACCTGCCGCACCTAGGAAGCATTATCCCTTTCTATTTCTGATTTCTAAGCCTATTTCCTTGTGGATTTGGGTTATTCAAGTCCATATCTGATTACCCTAGGGTTTTAAGTGCCTATATATACTCATATTAGCCCCTAGATCAGATCACCACCTCTCATACACATTCATTAATTCCAGAAATTCGTCCAACTTTCTCCACACCCTTGCCGCAGCCACCAAACACCTTTCTCCTTAGTTTTAAGCCTTGCCGCACCATCCCCTTCCCCTAAACACTACTACATCCCTCCATGACAATGCATCCATACACCTAAGGTCCTAAACCTGTCCCTAGACCTTTGCCGCACCAAGGAGGAGGAGAAGGAAGCTCGGAAGTTCATGCAATTCGAGTTCGCGTCGCTGGAATTTCTAGGTGTTTCTTTTCCTTTGAATTCAATGTTTAATTTCAATTCTCCTTGTTTTGTGCGTATGAGGAACTAAACCCCCCCTTGGCTAGGGGGGATTCGAAACACATGTTTATGCTTGCGATATGATTTGATTACTTCTAATTGCGTTTCATAAGTTGTGAATTCAATTTACTTATCTATTTGAATTAAACTGAATTGTGTGTGTTGGTTGAGAGTGCACGCTTAATTATCATGCATAAATCTAATGCTAGGATATAAGGAAGTTTCACCTAATCGTTATGGAATTATATTCACAAGTAGTAAAAGTTGATGATCTCAATTGCGTTAAGTAAATTCTTGGTATAAGTTTCATGCAATTCATAGTAACGAGTGCTTCGTCAATGCTTATGGTTTTCAAAGAACTTAATGATTCTTGCTTGTATCTCTATCATGCAATTCATGTAGGGAACTTGTGGGGAATGCTTTGGGTTGTCGTATGCAATCATCCAATTCAATAACGTTAGGAAAATCTGAGGGTTAATTAGTGCAATTCACGGTTAATCTGGGGCGTTGAGAATTCATGGGTTATTGAAAAGCAATTGGAAATCGTTTTATATGCAAGTATAACATGTGTGGAGATGAACCCCTTAGCTAGCTTCCCATCCATTCAATTCCATCAAATTCGTTTTTACAATCTGTTCTAATTTAAAAAGTTTGTTTTGTTTTTAATTTCGTCCAAAACCAATCCCCCTTTACTTTGTTGAGTCATAGTAGTTAGAAATCACTTTAGTTTGTGTTTTTAAGTGTCTTAGGTCAAGTTAAAACCAATTTTCGTCCAAGTTGTGTCTAGTGTTCAAAACTGCCCAGATTGTGTTTTTAAGGCAGTTTTGAGTGTTTTGGTGCTGTTTTGAGTCTTTTGGTTTGTTTTGGTATTTTAAAGTTTAGTTTTGCATTCTTTGAGTCTAGTGTAGTGTTTTATTTTGTGTTTTTACGTTTTTGAGTCAAATCCAAGTGATTAACAATCCCTCCTAATCCCCGGTCCAGAACGATCCCTACTTACATTCTTCACTACAATTGATAAAAAGAGGGTTTAATTTGTGTGCGTATAATTCTCGCATCACTTGCCCACTTGTTTGAGGATGGTAAGGTGTCGCCACCTTATGTGTGACATTATACTTCTTGAGCAACGCCTCAATGGTTCGATTGCAAAAATGGGAGCCCCCATCACTTATAAGACCCTTTGGCATTCCAAATCTTGCAAATATGTTAGTTTTCACAAATTCTGCAACCATTTTGGAATATTTAGTATGGGTGGCTTTTGCTTCCACCCATTTCGAAACATAATCAACCGCAAGTAAAATATAAACACAACCATGAGATGAAGGAAAATGACCCATAAAATCAATACCCCAAACATCAAAACTTCAACCACAAAGATGGGGGCTTGCGGCATTTGGTCTTTTGAACCAATGTTTCCGGTTCTTTGACAACAATCACATGTTATGCAAAAAGTTAGTAGGCCAATAAAAACCACAATCAAGTACTTTACATGCAGTCCTTTGAGTGCCAAAGTGACCTCCACATGCATAAGTGTGACAAAAAGTTAAAATTGAATTAAACTCCGATTCATGCACACATCTACGAATGAATTGGTCAGCGCAACATTTCCACAAATAAGGATCATCCCACACATAAAACTGAGCCTCATTTTTAGTTTATCACGTTGGTGTTTATTTAGGTTGCATGGAACTTGTTTAGACACCAAATAATTCACTAAATCGGCATACCATGGCTCACTTACCTCAATGTACAGCAGCTGCTTATCTGGGAACATCTCTGGGATAGGCATGGCATCTTCTTCATGCACCATACGGCTCAAATGGTCAGCTGGTAGGAGTATATTTAGGCAACTTAGTTGGTTTGTTCTTGTGCATTTACGTTGTTATTTCTTAGTTCTTTAAGTCTTTTAAGTTATTTTCGTATGTTTTCAGGTTCTAAGGGCTAAAGGAGCAAAGAAGTGCATTTTAGAGCCTTTTGGAGCACTTTTGGGCTAAGGATGGACAACTTATGCTTGGAGCCAAAGTGTTGGACGAAATTGAAGGCCTTGTATGCACTTTAGGACATAAAACAAAGGGCCTAGCCCATTCTCTTCCCAAAAACCATCTTAACCCATGCATAACCTACCAATTCCAGCACCATCCACACCTTGCCGTGGCCTCCCCTTGCATTTCCAGCTTTCCCACTTCATCATTGCAGCACATTCTCTTCCATATTCACTCTTTAATCCACATGCATCTTTAATCATTCACTCACATGCTTTCCCAACATATAATTCAGCCACATGCACCCAAACAATCCTTTGCCGTGCACTCCCATCCCATTTCCAGCTTTCACCATTCATAAAACAATCAGCCACACTTCCACATGCATTCCCTCTTTAATCATTCCCTCCTAGCTGTCATTCACATGCTCTTCCATCCATTCTCTCCCTATAAAAACCAGTGATACACACTTCATTCATCACAAAACAATCCTAGGGCCGTGCATTTCATACCCATTCCAGTTTTTCCCCCTTAATTGCAGCCATTTTCTGCACCTTTTCTCTCCATTGCCGTGCTCTCCAACCACTCCCCATCCCTCCAAAACACTACCCTACCATCATAAATCCATTCCTCCATACAAATACCACCCCAAAACCTATCCTTAGACCTTGTGCCGCAACAAAGAGGAGGAGAAGAGGGCCTAAACTTTCATACAATTCAAGTTTGAGTTGTTGGAATTTTTAGGTGTTTTCCTGTCCTTGATTTCAATGGTTAAATTTACTTATCTTTGTCTTGTACGTATGAGGAACTAAACCCCATTTGGCTAAGGGTGTATTCGAAACCATGATTATATATGTGAAATAAGTTGATTACTTCCAGTTATCGTTGCATAAGTCGTGAATACAATTTGCTTAACCATTTGATTTCGAACTTATTCTTGTATGTTGATTGAGAGTGCACGCTTAATTTCCATGCTTGAATTTGGTGCTAGGATATAAGTTTGTTTCACCTAATCGTTATGAATTTATATTCACAAGTAGTGAAGGTCGCTAGTCACGATCATGTTAAGTAGATTCCTGGCAAGAGTTTCATGCTTTTCATAGTTACAAATGCCTTGTCGATGCTTATGATTTCCAAAGAACGTAATGATTCTAACTTGTATCTTTATCATGCTGTTCATATAGAGAACTTGTTAGGAATAATTTGTTTGCGATGCATATTCATCCAATTCAATGATTATAGGGAAATCTAAAGGTTAATTTAAGCGGACCTAATTAACTTGGAGTGTCGAGGTTCATAACTTATTGAATTGATAACTGGAAGTTGATTTACGTTGCATATATTCCATGCGTGGAGAAGAACCCCTTAGCTATTCCATCATCCATTGATTCATCACAATTTGTTTTACAATCTGTTTTCTTTATAATCTGTCCATTTAATTTAATCTCGTCCAAACACAATCCCCCCATATTTTGTTAAGTCTTAGTCATTATAATCTGTCTTATTTTGGTTTTTAAGTATTTGGAGTCACAAACACCTTTAAATTCGTCCAAATCTGCCTAGTTTACATTCTTGTTTTGTTTGTTTGATTTTCGTACAAAACCAAATCCCCAATTGTCTTAGAGTATCTAATTGGTTCAATTATGTTTTAAATTGTGTTTTTAGCTTATTTTGAGTCTTGTGAACTTGTTTCGAGTTTTCTTTAAGTGAGTTAAGTGTTTTAAAGGTTATTTTTATTTCTTTGAGTTAGTTTAAAGTGTTTAGCACCCCTAGTTAATCCCTGGTTAGAACGATCCCTACTTACATCATTACTACAATTGTCACAAATAGGGTTTAATTTGTGTGTCACATTCATATCGCATCAAATTTTGGCGCCGTTGCCGGGGATTAGCAAAGTTGCTAATCCCTTGTCTTGAGTCTTGTTTAAATTGTTTAGTTTCTGTTTTGTTTTAATTTTTTTTTCACCGTGTGTGTGTGTTTTGTTTTTGTGCCGTGTGTGGCACTTTATTTCCTTACTTGTGCCGAGTCTATTAGATTGATTGCTAACCTTGTTAGTTTTTGTGTGCAGGTACTAGTTTATGACCCGTGGCTCACAACCTGTTCGTGAGCATATCTCCGACTTTGATGGTGATTTCGAGAGGACTTTGAGAAGGAAAAAGAAATCGCAAGCGTCTAATCCTCCTAATCCCGAACCTCAATTAGAAGAGCAAGAAGTTGAAGTTGAGGTTGAAGAGGAGGCCACAGATTGGGTTAAAGAGGAAGTACCAACCATGGCAGCGGACAATCGAACCATCAAGGAGCTTTCTGCCTCGGGTTTGGCCAATGCAGCCACTCTTTGCATCCAATACCCTAGGGCAGCCCCTGAGAAGACCGATGAGTTTGAGTTGAAGTCCAGTTTGCTATATCATATACCCAAGTTCCATGGGTTATCAATGGAGGACCCCAATAAACATTTAAAGGAGTTCGAAGTAGTATGCTCAAGTATGACACCGGTGAATGTGGACAGCAACATATTGAAGATGAAGGCTTTTCCTTTTTCTTTGTTGGAGAAGGCCAAGGATTGCTTGTATGAGTTGGCTCCCGGAACTGTCACATCATGGGAGAGTATGAAGCAAGCCTTTTTAGAGAAGTTCTTTCCGACATCACGAGTCATTCTTCTTCGCAAGAAGATTAGTGGAATTCAGCAAAGCCAAGGTGAATCTTTTCCAACTTATTATGAACGTTTTAAAACTCTTGTTGCTTCATGTCCACAGCACCAAATGAAGGAGGAGCTACTTCTTCAATATTTTTACGAAGGTCTTCTACCACTTGAACGGCAAATGTTGGATGCATCCGCGGGAGGAACTCTAGTGGACAAGACACCTAGGGATGCCAAAACTCTCATTGCTAATCGAGCACTCAATGCACAACAATATGAAGGTGTTGGGCAGAGAGACACCCCACGGCCACAGCATGTAAATGAGGTAAGTTCTATTTCTGAGTTACAATCCCAGATGGCTAACCTTACGTCTATGTTATCGCTGTTTGTTGAAGGCCCTAAAACGCAAGGAACTACAATCTGTGGTGTATGCTCCATTCAAGGACACCAATCTGATCAATGCCCTCAATTAATTGAGAACGGTGGATGGGAGAGCGCAAACGCAATTGGGTTTCAAGGCCAAAACCAACCAAGGAACGATCCGTATTCAAACACCTATAATCCAGGATGGCGTGACCACCCAAATTTCAGATGGAGAGATGCACAACAACCTGCCCAACAAAGTGGATTCTGACAACCCCCGGGTTTCTTTCCAAGGTCAATGGCACCACAACCACCTCCTCAAGCACAATCTTCCCAAACCAACTCAGGTACGTCTATGAATGATGATAAACCATATCAATTATTAACCACAATGGCACAGGGAATGCAGAACCAAGCAAAGGAGGTTAATGAGCTAAAGAAGCAAATGGGACAAATGGCCGAATTTTTGGGACAATTTCGTGAAAATGGTAAGTTACCAAGCACTATGGTGGTCAATCCAAAGGGTGGTTTCGAATCTGCAAAAGCTATCACCCTAAGAAGTGGAAAAGAAGTGGGAAGCAAAGCACATGAATCTGCCCAAAACAAGGAAGATGAGAAGATACAAATTGAAGAAGATGAGCAATCCTACCCCACGGTAAGTGTAGCACCACCCAAGCCACAACCATCTAAGCCTTCCCATCCGTCCATCTCAGGTAATGTTGTCCCAAATGTTGTGATTTCGAACACTAATCTGCCCAATGTTCCTTTCCCTCGCAGATTTGCACAATCGAAGAAGGAAGAAAGCGAAAAGGACATTTTGGATACCTTTCGAAAAGTCCAAGTAAACATTCCTTTACTTGATGCTATTAAGCAAGTGCCCAAGTATGCAAAGTTTTTAAAAGAGTTATGCACAACTAGGAAAAGAATTTCAAACAAAGAAGTTGTGAAAGTAAGTGAGAATGTATCCGCGGTTTTGCAACGAAAGTTACCTCCAAAGTGTAAGGACCCAGGGAGCTTTACTATCCCATGCACAATTGGAAACACTAGATTTGAGCAATGCATGTTAGATTTAGGTGCTTCTATTAATGTTATGCCATATTCCATTTATGCATCTATGAACCTGGGTGAGTTAAAACAAGATGGCGTTATAATTCAATTGGCTGATCGTTCTAACGTTTATCCCAAGGGAGTCCTTGAGGATGTTTTAGTGCAGGTCAATCATCTTATCTTTCCTGCAGATTTTTATGTCTTAGAAATGGAGGATTCGAGCCATGCTCCATCCTTGCCAATCTTGCTAGGCCGTCAATTCATGAAAACAGCAAGAACAAAGATAGATGTGTATACGGGAACATTAACCATGGAATTTGATAGGGACATTATTCGTTTTAATCTTTCTGAAACCATTAAATATCCAATTGAGGACCATTCTTGTTTTGCTATTGACATTGTTGATTCTTTGGCACAGGTGCATTTGGATCGAATGAACGAAGATGCACTTGAAGTGGCCCTAGTGCACGGCATAGGAGCAAGAATTGAGGGTGGGGGAATCCTTGCAAGCCATGGCATGGAATCTGACCATATTGTCGTGCCCCCTTGTAGTGAAGTGCTTGAAATGGTTGCTGCCCTCGAGTCATTGCCCTCACACTCTGGTAAGTCTCCACTCTCAATTTTGGATTCGGTTTTGACTAACAAGTTACTTCCATCAATTGTGCAGCCACCTACACTTGAGTTAAAGCTTTTACCTAGTCACTTGAAGTATGTTTTCTTGGGAGAAGATCAAACACTACCCGTCATCATATCAAGCTCACTCACGGCCCAAGAAGAAGACAAGTTGATAAGGGTGTTAAAGGAGCACAAATCTGCCATTGGATGGACCTTGGCGGATATCAAAGGCATTAGTCCCACCACGTGCATGCATCGCATCCTTTTGGAGGAGGGAGCCAAGCCATCTCGTGAAGCTCAACGTCGCCTTAATCCACCCATGTTGGAAGTAGTGAAAAAGGAGGTTATAAAATTGCTTGATTGTGGTGTTATATATCCTATTTCTGATAGTCGTTGGGTGTCACCCGTGCAGGTTGTTCCAAAGAAGTCCGGAGTCACGGTGGTGAAGAATGAAGAACAAGAGCTTATACCCACTCGTGTTGTTACCGGTTGGCGTGTTTGTATTGATTACAGGAAGTTAAATGCCATGACAAGGAATGATCACTTTCCATTGCCATTCCTTGACCAAATGCTAGAAAGGTTAGCCGGTTATAAATTTTATTGCTTTCTTGATGGATATTCCGGATATAACCAAATTGTGATAGCTCCGGAGGACCAAGAGAAGACAACCTTCACGTGCCCCTTCGGCACCTTTACATATAGGCGCATGCCCTTTGGTTTGTGTAATGCCCCTGCGACATTTCAACGATGCATGGTGAGTATATTTTCTGATTATGTGGAGAAGATTATTGAGATATTCATGGATGATTTTAGCGTGTTTGGTAATTCATTCGATCATTGCTTGAATAATCTGACCTTAATTTTGAAACGTTGTGTTGAAACGAATCTTGTGCTTAATTGGGAAAAATGTCATTTCATGGTTAAGCAAGGTATTGTTCTAGGACATATTATTTCTGAAAAAGGCATTGAAGTGGATAAATCTAAGGTAGACCTTGTTCGTCACTTACCCTCTCCAACTTCGGTTAGAGAGGTTCGTTCGTTTCTTGGTCACGCAGGTTTTTATAGGCGTTTCATAAAGGATTTCTCCAAAATTTCACAGCCACTATGCCGATTGCTTCAAAAAGAGGTGGCTTTCGAGTTTGATGATGCATGCTCCACGGCATTCAAGCACTTAAAGGAGGCTCTCACTTCAGCTCCCATTATCACACCTCCAGATTGGAGCCTTCCATTCGAGTTGATGTGCGATGCTTCGGACTATGCGATTGGTGCTGTTTTGGGGCAGCGAAAGAACAAACAACCTCATGTTATTTATTATGCATCTAGGACACTAAATGATGCTCAATTGAATTACTCAACCACTGAAAAAGAATTACTTGTTGTGGTATTTGCATTAGATAAGTTCTGATCCTACTTACTTGGTACTAAAGTTATTATTTTTACTGATCATGCACATCTACAACAAAACAAGAATGACTATCGTTAGGATTCTTACTAGAGTCATAAACATTGAATTTAATTATTTCACCCCCAAACTCCATTGTTAGTGCTCCCTTGGCCACATCGATCTTTGTTTGAGCTGTTTTCATGAACGGACGGCCTAGCAAGAGTGGCAATGATGGAGCATCGCTCGAATCCTCCATTTCTAAGACATAAAAATCTGCAGGAAAGATGAGATGATTGACCTGCACTAAAACATCCTCAAGGACTCCCTTGGGATAAACATTAGAACGATCGGCCAACTGAATTATAACACCATCTTGTTTTAACTCACCAAGGTTCATAGATGCATAAATGGAATATGGCATGACATTAATAGAAGCACCTAAATCTAACATGCATTGTTTAAATCTCGTGTTTCCAATTGTGCATGGGATAGTAAAGCTCCCTGGATCCTTACATTTTGGAGGCAACTTTCGTTGCAAAACCGCTGATACATTTTCACTTACTTTCACAACTTCTTTGTTTGCAATTCTTTTCCTAGTTGTGCATAACTCTTTTAAAAACTTTGCATACCTCGGGACTTGCTTAATGGCATCAAGTAAAGGAATGTTTACTTGGACTTTCCGAAACGTCTCCAGAATGTCTTTTTCCTGCTCCTCCTTCTTTGTTTGCATAAACCTGCTAGGAAAAGGAACATCGGGTGGAACAAAGTTAGAATTAATCAATTTTGAACCCAACTTACCTTTGGTGGCCGAATGGGATGAGGTGGGTGCATTAATGTCCCTAGGTAGTTGCGGCAAGGGTGTTTGTACCCTTGCCGTGGGCTTGCTTGCCTCCTCTTCTTCAATTCTCCGTTTTTCATCCTCTTCGGGGCTTGATGGTGATGGTTTGGATGTAATGCCAACTTCTTTTCCACTTCTCAAGGTGATTGCGTTGGCCGTTTCGAAACCACCCTTGGGATTGACCACCGTAGTACTTGGTAACTTACCATTTTCACGGAATTGTCCCAAAAATTCGGCCATTTGGCCCATTTGCTTCTTTAGCTCATTAACCTCCTTTGCTTGGTTCTGCATTCCCTGCGCCATTGTGGTTAGTAACTGATATGTTTTATCGTCATTCATAGACGTACCTGAGTTGGTTTGGGATGATTGTGCTTGAGGAGGTGGTTGTGGTGCCATTGGCCTTGGAAAGAAACCCGGGGGTTGTCGGAATCCACTTTGTTGGCCATATTGTGGTGCATCTCTCCATCTGAAATTGGGGTGGTCACGCCATCCCTGATTGTATGTGTTGGAGAAAGGATCACCCCTTGGTTGGTTCTGATTCCCAAAGCCCACGGCATTGGCAGATTCCCACCCTCCGTTCTCAATTAATTGAGGGCATTGATCAGATTGGTGTCCTTGAATGGAACATACACCACAGATTGTAGTTCCTTGCGTTTTAGGGCCTTCAACAAACTGCGATAACATAGACGTAAGGTTAGCCATTTGGGATTGTAACTCAGAAATAGAACTTACCTCATTTACATGCTGTGGCCGTGGGGTGTCTCTCTGCCCAACACCTTCATATTGTTGTGCATTGAGTGCTCGATTGGCAATGAGAGTTTTGGCATCCCTAGGTGTCTTGTCCACTAGAGCTCCTCCCGCGGATGCATCCAACATTTGCCGTTCAAGTGGTAAAAGGCCTTCGTAAAAATATTGAAGAAGTAGCTCCTCCTTCATCTGGTGCTGTGGACATGAAGCAACAAGAGATTTAAAACGTTCGTAATACGTAGGAAAAGATTCACCTTGGCTTTGCTGAATTCCACTAATCTTCTTGCGAAGAAGAATGACTCGTGATGTCGGAAAGAACTTCTCTAAGAAGGCTCGCTTCATACACTCCCATGATGTGACAGTTCCGGGAGCCAACTCATACAACCAATCCTTGGCCTTCTCCACCAAAGAAAAAGGAAAAGCCTTCATCTTCAATATGTTGCTGTCCACGTTCACCGGTGTCATACTTGAGCACACCACCTCGAATTCCTTTAGATGCTTGTTCGGATCCTCCATGGCCAACCCATGGTATTTCGGAATATGGTGGAGCAAGCTGGACTTTAACTCAAATTCATCGGTCTTCTCAGGGGCTGCCCTAGGGTATTGGATGCAAAGAGGTGCTGCATTGGCCAAACCCGAGGCAGAAAGCTCCTTGATGGTTCGATTGTCCACTGCCATGGTTGGTACTTCCTCTTCAACCCTTGCCGTGGCCTCCTCTTCAACCTCAACCTCAACTTCTTGCTCTTCTAATTCAGGTTCGGGACTAGGAGGATTAGACGCTTGCGATTTCTTTTTCCTTCTCAAAGTCCTCTCGAAATCACCGTCAAAGTCGGAGATATGCTCACGAACAGGTTGTGAGCCACGGGTCATAAACTAGTACCTGCACACAAGAGCAAACAAGGTTAGCAATCAATCTAATAGACTCGGCACAAGTAAGGAAATAAGGTGCCACACACGGCACAAAAACAAAACACACACACACGGTGCAAAAATTAAAACAAAATAGAAACTAAACAACTTAAACAAGACTCAAGACAAGGGATTAGCAACTTTGCTAATCCCCGGCAACGGCGCCAAAATTTGATGTGAAAATTATGTTGACACACAAATTAAACCCTATTTGTGACAATTGTAGTAATGAAGTAAGTAGGGATCGTTCTAACCGGGGATTAACTAGGGGTGCTAATCTAATTTGAATTGACTCAAAAACACAAAAACTAAAATTTAATTTGGTCGAATTTGAAAGTGTTTATGACTCCAAATGCTTAAAAACACAAAATAAAACAAATACGAATGACTACGACTCAACAAAATATGGGGGGATTGTGGTTGGATGAATTTAAACTAAATGGGCAGATTGTAAAGAAAATAGATTTTAAGACAAAATTTGGATGAATCAATGGATGATGGGATAGCTAAGGGGTTCTTCTCCACACATGAAATATATGCAACGTAAATCAATTTCCAATTATCAATCCAATAAGTTGTGAACCTCGACACTCCAAGTTAATTAGGTCCGCTTAAATTAACCTTCAGATTTCCCTAGAATCATTGAATTGGATGAATATGCATCGCAAACAAATTATTCCTAAAAAATTCTCTATATGAACAGCATGATAAAGATATAAGTTAGAATCATTACGTTCTTTGGAAATCATAAGCATCGACAAGGCATTTGTAACTATGAAAAGCATGATACGCTTGCCAGGAATCTACTTAACATGATCGTGACTAGCAACCTTCACTACTTGTGAATATAAATTCATAACGATTAGGTGAAACAAACTTATATCCTAGCATCAAATTCAAGCATGCAAATTAAGCGTGCACTCTCAATCAACATACAAGAATAAGTTCTAAATCAAACGGTTAAGCAAATTGTATTCAAAACTTATGCAACGATAATTGGAAGTAATCAACTTATTTCACATACATAATCATGGTTTCGAATCACCCCCTAGCTAACTAGGGGGTTTAGCCTCTCATGTTCACAAAAAGAGAAATACAATTGAATTTAAACATAAAGCACAAAGGATTGATTACACCTAGAACGCACAACGAATCCACTTGAATTTCTGTGCGTCCAAGCTCCTCTTTCCTCTTCTCCTTGCTGCGGCAGAGATGTTGTGTGGGTTTATTTGGGTGATTTTTCTGACTTTGGGATGGATTTAGGGTGTTAAAGTGGGCGGCAATGGTGGTGGAATGGTGTGGAAAAAGGCACGGCAGAGAGTGGACAGTTGCTGGAATGGCAGGGAGAAAGTGCGGCTGTTGGGAGAATTTTAGGGTGATGGGATGCTTGCGGCTTAGGGAGGAAACATGGAATAGAATATTAGGGTGAATGGGTGGCTGCGTGAAGATGGGGGAAGGCTCGAATTGAGGATTGGAGGCACGGCTGATGGGAGAAAATAATTGGTTTATTAGGTGAGAATGGTGAAGAGTGCGGCTGCCTGAATTTTGGGTGTAAAGGTGGCTGCAAGGATGTGGATGAGTGAATTAGGGTTGGATGGTGGGATCCACGGCCTATGGTGGAAAAATGGGAGGTGGCGGCTTATGTCAAAATTAGGTTGAAATCCTCATGGAATCACGGCAAAGGTGAATAAATAAATGGGATGGTGGCCACGGGTTGAAAACTTTTTGGTATCTTAGGTTTTATTAATAATGGGATGCACGGCTTTAGGTTTTGGTGATAGGATGCACGGCCAAGGTGGGTAATTTTGGATGCAATGGCTGTTTTGTTTTATTATAAAATTGAAAATAAAATGGAAGGCTACGGATTAAAGGGGAGGATATGGAAAGGTGCGGCTAGGGTTAGGTTAGGAGAGGGAAATAGGGTTTAATTACATAACATTAGACAAAAATGCCCCCCCCCCTTGCACGGCAAGGAAAGGGAAGAAGGGTTAAGGCACGGCAAGGTTGTGTAATTGGGCTAGGGCCTTGGTTTTGTGTCCTAAAGTGCTTACAAGGCTTCAAGTAGGAAACCTTGTTTGAGTAGGATTCCTCGTTTTGGTAAGAATTCATCGTTGGAGTAGGATTTCGTCGTTTCTTCAAATCTTCAACTCATTCATTCCTCTTTCACTCCAAAAGACTCCAATTTGCATCTTCTTGCACACTTCGGCCTTATAATCTGAAAATACACAAAAGTGGCCTTAAACACTAAAATAGCTAAGGAAACACAACATAAATGCACGAGAACAAGCTAATTAAGTCGCATGAATATGCTCCTATCATAATGCCCCTGCGACATTTCAACGATGCATGGTGAGTATATTTTCTGATTATGTGGAGAAGATTATTGAGATATTCATGGATGATTTTAGCGTGTTTGGTAATTCATTCGATCATTGCTTGAATAATCTGACCTTAATTTTGAAACGTTGTGTTGAAACGAATCTTGTGCTTAATTGGGAAAAATGTCATTTCATGGTTAAGCAAGGTATTGTTCTAGGACATATTATTTCTGAAAAAGGCATTGAAGTGGATAAATCTAAGGTAGACCTTGTTCGTCACTTACCCTCTCCAACTTCGGTTAGAGAGGTTCGTTCGTTTCTTGGTCACGCAGGTTTTTATAGGCGTTTCATAAAGGATTTCTCCAAAATTTCACAGCCACTATGCCGATTGCTTCAAAAAGAGGTGGCTTTCGAGTTTGATGATGCATGCTCCACGGCATTCAAGCACTTAAAGGAGGCTCTCACTTCAGCTCCCATTATCACACCTCCAGATTGGAGCCTTCCATTCGAGTTGATGTGCGATGCTTCGGACTATGCGATTGGTGCTGTTTTGGGGCAGCGAAAGAACAAACAACCTCATGTTATTT